>NW_020230066.1:39347-91720 GCF_003227715.2 Harpegnathos saltator | reverse complement strand
TGGTTGTCACAGAAAGTGAAATTGATCCCAGCAGTAAACTTACGGTAAAAGATCTTACGGAACAAAGCAATCATAGAGAACAATCTAATTTAGAACTTATTATAACCACAGAAACCATGAACGATAACGTAGTAACAAATAACTCTTCCGCTACTTTACATATGCCGTAGAGGCTGTTCCTTTCTTTGATGGTCAAAATCTACCTGTAGAATATTTTATAGAAGGATGCGAATTAGCAAAGTCCATGTTACCGCCCGAAAACGAAAAATATTTGACTAAAATAATTCAAACTAGATTAACTGGCGACGCTCGTCATTTGTACAAGACCAGGATTTCTCGCGGATTAATCAGTTAACAAATTTTTTGAAACATGTATACGGCTCTTCTAAAAGCTTAATGCAATTACAAGTTGAATTAGGCGAAATTACCAACGGGCCGATGAAACGGTACTACATATGCAAACAGAACGAAAGCAATAGGCAAACGTATATTAGAAGCACACCGAACCACGAATAACGGAGCAATAGATCGCTCTTATAAAACGTCATTAGAAAATGAATTGGTTCATAGTTTATCAGAGGGCTGAAGCCCGAAATAGACAAAGAATTGCCAGAAATTTAGATGTAACCGCAACTGTAGAAGAAGCTTTAAGAATTGAAAAAGAATTACGGGATATTTTCGAAATACGTGGGTTGCAAGGTTTTCAAGTCAATACAGATTTTGTCAAATATGTAAAAAATCCGGTCACACAGCAGATAAATGTAAACTGATATTACAAAAACTACAAAATCCTTGGGACGAAATTTAGTCTGTCAAATTTGCAAAAAACGGGCCATAGTGCAGATAAATGTCGATTCGAGAAGCTATCGGACAAAACCAGTAAAAATTGTACAAAGTAGTTTCGTTTCATGTCAAATATGCTCTAAACCCGGTCATACTGCTCAAAATTGTCGTCACTTAATAATCACAGGTTAATTGCCAAAATTGCCAGAGACCTGGTCATACTTCTAGAGATTGTAGAAGTAATTCTCTAATTTTACTAATGTTATTTGTCAAATGTGCAATAAACCAGGTCAACGCGAAGAATTGTTATTCAAATCCTAATCGAAATAGTATCCCTAATAACGAAGTATGTCAATGGTGCGGGCGACGTGGACATCAAGCATCTCAATGTAGAGAAAGACAAGTTATTAATAGAAATTTCCGGAAATAACGTCCAAATTATTTGTCAAATCTGCAATAGAACGGGACATAGTGCTCGTAATTGTCGCGAAAATCGGTCATCGGAAAATACTTCCAATTCTACAACACAAGATTTAGCAAATCAATGTAGATATTGCAAGGAAATAGGTCACACAATAGAAAATTGCATTTTTAGAATCGAAAATAATCGTAAGAAACAGGGAAACTTTAAAGGGTCCCCGACGGCGGGCGCGAACCGGGGAGCCGACGGATCGGGGCGCCCAGTGATGGACTGCACTAACAGAGAACACAATAATCGAGCTCCAATAATTCGACCGGTAGAAATTAATTTGAATAAAGAAAGCTGCGTTCCTACTGTTCAATTAAGTTTAAACGGAAATAGTTATTTTGAAACTTTTATATTGGATACGGGATCGGGACCTAACCTTATTAAAAAGCTCGCATTTCAGGAACTCCAGACTTAGATTCAACGCATTAAAATTAAACCGAATCAATAATTCACCTGCGTACACTATCGGAAAAATTACCAAGATAATTTTGGGAATTCCTGTCGACATTCACGTAATTTCCGATGATTTTCCTATTCAATCTTGTGGGATATTAGGCAACGACTTTATTCAACAAACTAAAACTAAAATTGATTATTCAAAAGGTCACGTAGAAGTTTTAACCACTTAAATCCCTTTTTATTCACAAGAATCTGTAATAATTCCTGCGCGCTCTAAAGCATTGTTTTTCGTGCGCATTGGAAATTCGCATATTAAAGAGGAATATTTACCCAAGATAACTATAGGAAAAGGTGTAGAAGCAGAATCAACCGGCTTAGTAAAAAATATCGACGGTAAGGCTTACACTAACGTAATTAATTCTTTGGATACTGAAATAGAAATATTAATACCAACTATCAATATACGACCCGCGATTTTAAAGGATAACGAGAAGGATAACGATATTAAAGATAGAAATATTAAGAATAATAAAGATAACAATTATGAAAAATCTAAAGATAAAGGAGAACATATTCTTGAAGAAAGAGAACCACGAAATGCGGCATCATACGACGGCCAAGGTACATTCAATTATATACATATTAACTCACCGGAGGAAAATCTCGCAACCTCCGTCGAATCAAGAAATGTTGAAAACAAAAATTTTGAAAAGGGGAATCAGTCTCAACTTCCCCGCCTAATGACGAAAATTCAGAATAAAAAGCAAGGAGCGACTTTCCATGCTCCTATTAAATAAAAAGAAAAAATTAATCAACAAACAATCGAATCGACTCTTGTAGAAAGGCTTAGATAAGATTTCAAGGGAAAATTCCAAATTCTCCTATCCAAACCACGATCCTCCCGACCAAGGGGACAATTTCCAGATTCCTCGTCCTAGGGAGAAAGTGGTTAACCAGGAGGAAAAATCACTTGAAATACATAATAACTCTAAGGAAAATACTCTAAAAACTAATGAAAGTATATATATTATCGAAGAAGAGTCACACGATAAAATACAATCGCATTATCCAGAATATAATTTCTCAAATGTAACTGAAAAGATATGTACAAAATTTAATGAAACTCAAGAGGGAGTATTTAAGGCTTCCTATGAAAATGCTAAAACTCAAAAAATTAGAAAATGCAATGAGAATTATACAGATAGAAATGAAAATATTATAAATGATACTAACTGTGTGCCAGTAATTGATCTTTCAATTTTCCCTCGTAACCAGGAAGCTTTACAATCCTTCGACCAAAATAATGCAATTGAATTTAAATGTAATCACGCTTCTAATAACAATACGACAGTTCTAGCTCTCCCAGTCTCAACTACAAATGCTGGTAAGCCTGCAGCAGCCGATTTCTTGACGAACGGACGAAACATTGACACGACTCAACGATACGACGGAACAAAACAACAGTGCGATATAGACACTGCCACTTATCTCAATAACAATTTCATTGATTCAAAGTTGCATACAAACGTTCTCCAAATAAATTCAACCGACAACCATGATGACGAACGATTAGACAGACTATTTGACCTAATGGATTTTAACCATTTAAATAAAAACGAAATTAGTAGCATAGTTGCATTCATACAATCTCATCAAGATTGCTTCCATTTGCCTGGAGAACAATTGATTTCAACGCACGTACTGCAACATCGCATACCTACTATAGACGAATATCCAATTAATACAAAACAATATAGATTTCCGCAAATTCACAAATAAGAAATTGGTAAACAAATACAAGAACTATTAGCCAATAGTATTATTCGGCCTTCTCAATCGCTGTATAATACTCCAATTTGGATTGTACCCAAAAAGGCAGATCAATTGGGCAATAAGCGATGGCGTATGTATTGGATTTTCGTTTATTACATGATAAAACTATTGGATAAAACGCTTATCCGTTACCTAATATAATTGACATCCTAGATCAACTCGGTGGAACTCAATATTTTTCTGTATTTGATTTAGCTTCAGGATTCCATTAAATTGAAATGGATCCTCGCGATAGACATAAAACCGCGTTTACCACACCTTTTGGACATTATGAGTTTAATCGTATGCCTTTCGGTTTAAAAGTGCTCCTGCAACTTTTCAGCGATTAATGGACATCGTTTTATCGGGAATACAAGGACAGGAAGCATTTGTTTACTTGGATGATATTGTAGTATACGCATAATCTCTAGAAGAACACAAACATACATTCGAAAAATTAATGCAACGACTCAAAGAAGCTAATTTAAAATTACAACCCGATAAATGTCAATTTTTACGCAGAGAGGTCAATTATTTAGGTCATGTGATTAGCAAAGGAGGAGTGAAACCGGACCCAAAAAAACTGTACACGAATTTCCAATACCAAAGACACCGAAAAATATTAAACAATTTTTGGGATTAGCGGGGTATTACAGAAGATTTATTCCTGAATTTTCTAAATTATCAAGACCTTTAACTATTAAAAAAGGAAATACCTTTCCAATGGGGATTAGAACAGCAACAATCATTCACAATACTAAAGAACGAATTATGTAAGGAACCTGTGCTGCAATACCCCGATTTCTCAAAATCATTTATTTTAACACAAAAAATAAATGATTTTGAGACAACGCATCCGGTTATGCCATAGACGGAATTCTATCTCAAGGAGTTATTAATAAGGATCGACCTATAGCTTACGCATCTCGTACCATGAGTGAGAATGAAATAAAATATGATACTTACGAAAAGGAAGCTTTAGCAATAATATATTGTATTAAGCATTTTAGACCGTATTTATACAGAAGAAAATTTACTCTTGTAACAGATCATAAACCTCTAATGTGGTTTAAGAACGCTCAGGGTGCGAACATGCGAATACTTCGATGGAGATTGAAATTATCTGAGTATAATTATAATGTATTATATAAGGCCGGTAAAACTAACGTAAATGTGGATGCATTGTCACGGAATCCTATTGACTCACCTTCAAAGGACTGCAAGATGATAAATACAAGAAGCAAATTAAAGCCAAATGATCCAAAGAATGCAGAAATTATCCAACGCCTTCTTGAAGAAGACAGCGACACTGAAGAATCACACGAAGAAGACGCTCACGAAGGACATCTCACAAATGATCACTCACATATCGAGGAATCAACCGAGGAGAACGTTCGCGACACGCATCCTTCCGACGACCGCGCACTGACTGAGGACTCTCGAGAATATTTCGCCACTGACTGACGGAGAAACAATGGAATCACCAAAAACACAAACAGTGGAGGCCTTGGTCCATATGCCTGGACCTACGAATACTGAATGCAGGGATTCTACACAGGGACCTACCGAAGCCTCTCGGGCTATCATGAGCCGAGCGAAACAGCTGACCCAATCAGATGAATCACATGAAGGGGTCATAAAAATAAAGAAACGGAACCTACCGCCAAAGCCGCTACCTGAGGATACGGACGAAGAAGATACTAAAAACGAACCACTCGTAACAACTGATACGAAATCACAAGGCAAAGAAAGCAATTTGATAGATTCTAGGGATTTACATTTTCTACGCAAAGATAATTTGCTATATTTTACAGATATTTCAGGGAATCCTGTGGATGACGGAGGAAATAAATTATTCGAAAGACAAGAAATGCCGAAGATTACAAATCTATCAATAAGCATCACAAAATTTATAAAGCGAAACAAGAGATATCACTTTATACTACCGATCAGCGAAGATCAGAAGGAAGGCCCAACTTTGATATTAAAAAATATAACACAAGCAATAATCAATTTGCGACAGACTGCTGAGAGCATGAATCTCACAAGTATAAGTGCAGACAAGAGCGAATATATTCTAAATGTACTATGGAACGATATCAAAACTAAATTTCAGACAGGAGTTTTGGATTCAACCATACGAATAATTATTTGCAAAGGCTTGATCAAATATCCACCAGGAGATATACGTGAAGCAATACTTCAGGAAATGCATTGCACTCCAGTGGGAGGTCACAGAGGAGTAATTAAAACATACAACAGAATTCGTCAGAATTATTACTGGGAAAATCTGAAATCAGACGTCCGACGTCATATTCGACAATGTCTGCAATGCCAATTAAAGAAATTGGTCCGAGTAAAAACTAAATAACCCATGGTAATAACGGATATTTCAGGATGGACATTCGATAAAATTGCCATGGATATAGTAGGACCACTGCCAGTATATCCTCACAATGCAAGATCAACTAAGTAAATTAGCTTAGCCGTACCATTACCGGATCAAACTGCTGCAACAATAACCGATAAATTCATGAAGAGATTTATCGCTATTTTTGGACCACCTAAAGCTGTGCTTACCGACCAAGGAAGAAATTTCATCAGCGATCTAATAAGAAAATTAGCAAAATACTGCAGAATACGAAGGTTTCGTACAACTGCCTTCCATCCACAATCAAACGGTTCCTTGGAAAGATCTCACCACGCATTTGAAACAATACGCAACCAATGAAAAGGAATGGGTAGACTTAGCGATACAAAATTACAATACTTGCATACATGAAGGCACTAAACATACACCATACAAATTAGTTTTCGGTAGACCCGCGAGAATGCCGTCAAACGAACCATTACTCGAGGATGACAAAATAAAAACGTATGACGATTACTTGATACAACTATTTACTCGATTACATAAAATGCAATTACAAGCAAATGACAATCTGACTGACGCCAAAATAAAATCTAAAGGTTATTACGATATAAAGATTAATCCTCAGACTTTTAAACCGGGAGATTATGTCTTCTTATTAAAGGGACCTAAATCCGGAAAATTCGGAGATCAATATACTGGGCCACACGAAGTATTAGAAATAATAAACAGAAATAATGTCAGAATCAAATTGCAAAAGAACAGCCGTATCGTTCATCCTAATAGGCTTCGAATATCTTACATTATTCCATTAAACAAGAATAAAGCTTAATGACTGAGATAATCACAATTTCAGATGCATCGTGGGATCATTCTGCTTATCCTCACCTTATATCTTCCCGCTATCAAGGGGATAATAGGATATGATTGTGGTTCAGCTTCATCCAACATAACTACTGTATCGCTTTTGATTATAGAAGAATTGACATACCGCCACAGAAAGTTAATTCCACCAAGTTGAAATTATAACTATTACAAGCTAACGATTTCAAATCTGTATCGGTAAGGCAATGCAAAATAGAAATAGATCGTATCGTGAAAAGATGCGGAATGCACTCTCATACAATGGACGTAACAAATGGCAAACACGCTTATATTCAAGAAATGTCTCGTCAAGTATGCTTACATATGCACTGGCATGGTACTGCTAGAATAGGAACCACATATATAACAGGATTAAAAGTTAACCAAACCATAAGTAGGCCAGTAACATTAGCAGGAAAAGTTGAAAATGACGGTACGTGTTAGCGCTTTTACTGACGATTATGGAAGCTGGATAAGTGTCGTGGTATTAGCAAATATAAGAATCACATTGCAAGAATACCAAGCCACTGTGAAGAGCAACAATAACCAAGTTATACTCCGATCAGGAATTCATTGTGAACTAAAATCAGGTCACTGTACCGACATTGAGGGAGGTAACACCTATTGGGATGCCATCCCCGATGACTCATGCAAAGGAAGCAGTTACGGAGTTTTATTTGATGGGTATGCGGACAAAATTCAGGACAGCAATGACGCCGAATCCCAAACAGTATATTCTATCTCTACACAAGACACTACCTTTGCCCTAGCCAGTAGAGGCAAGGTAAAGGTCTGCGGTTATCCCTTGATAAAAACCGAACACCCGAAACTATTTATCTTCGAAACGTTTACTGACCTGAATATCTTTAAAAGGATACACAACCCAGCAAACACAGATATCTTTACGTACATGAACTCCAAATTCGTGTATGTAGAAAAACACTTCCGCGCACACCTAAACCAGCTTTACAGGAATATATTATACCAACAATGCTATCTCGAGCAGAAAATGTTACAAAACGCACTAGCGATAGCAACTCAATCTCCAGATATATTTGCATATCATTTCATGAAAGCACCGGGTTACACCTCGATATTAGCCGGAAAAGTAATACACATCATTAAATGCGTACCAGTGGAAGTTCAAGTGGCACAAATACTCAACTGCTACAATCAGCTTCCGGTGATAAGAGGAAACAAGACTTATTATTTAGCACCTCAAACTCACTTACTGCTTCGTCAAGGAACACAGGTCAACTGCAATCCATTAGCCCCTGTGATGTACTAATTAGGAGAAGCTTGGTACAAAATAACGCCAAATCCGATAGAATCCATTTTACCAACAATCCTGAAACCCACGACTAAACCAGAATGGAAATATACCAGTCCTAGAGCACTAGCTACCAGTGGCATTTACAGTCAATCAGATCTCGACGAATTTAAGGACCATATCTTATTCCCAGCAGAATGACCTTCCGTTCTCAACACAATGGCTCGAGCAATGATGGGCCAAAGCGCTACGATCCACGGAGGATCATTTACGAATCTTTTAGACGAAGCTTCACTAGAAAAACTAGCCACTTCAACTTGGAACAAAATCTGGGGACGATTTTTGATTTTCGGCAATATTAGTGTTGGAATAATGGGAATCTTTCTTATTTTCCGGTTTATTAAACTATTACTGGATATCATTTTACATGGTTATGCACTACATTCAATATATGGGTGGTCATATTATTTAATAGGAGCTATTTGGGATTCTCTTACACAATTATTAATTCTAGTCGACGGAAAGAAGACCGCCAAAAATAATAACGGTTCCACTGAGTTACAAGAACTCAATGCTGAATCTAGCAATCTTCCTACTACCACCGAACAACCTTATCTTATCACTAGCTTCGGATATCACAGTCTTCATCATATACTCCCTCAAAAGGAGACTACTACTTACTCTCTCACCCTCAACCCATAAAGTCAATCGAGCTTCATTATTTCTTTCACTATTATCATTATTTCTTTTACTAGAAGATGGCAATAAAGTACATCGACACCAATCGGCGATCCCGTGGACAACTAACCGTCTATGTCACAAAAGTGGAGTCTCCCCCTTTAATGTGGGTGCAGCTAAACTATAATCGGGCAGACATCATGGACCTACAAGCTGAAATCGCCTGGAAAATGGATAGACATCCGAACAAATATACCATGTGGCACAGGGCTGCCTTAGTCGGGGCACTGGTCGCTGTGCAAGACGACCAAGAATGGTACAGAGGAGAAATCACTGCGTTGCTGGGATACTCAGCGATAATCACGCTAGGCGACTGGGGAAGAATGGTGAGAAAATCTATGACGCACCTGCATCATCTACCTGATCAATTCCACCAAATGCCGTGGCAAGCCATCGGAGTGGGGCTTCGTGGCCTAAAACCGTTAGGATCCGCAATCTCTTAGGCTAAACCAACAAGAGAAATTACAAAACTACTCGCAGAAGAACAAACCGGTATAATGAAAATAAAGAAATCAGTGGGAGGAAAGCGGCCGACATAGATTTATACCTGCCGCGAGCTAACTCCATTGGCTACAAAAATTTTAGAGAACTACTCACGATTGGTCAGGCAATCGCGACTAACGAACTTTGTCGCCCCTTCCTCTCAATTTAGAGCCACAAATATTATAATGCATATACACTATACATCCTTATACTTTTATATATTTTTATATACTTATACTTTTATACTTTTATATACTCCTACACTTTTATATACTTTTATACTTTTATGTACTTTTACATACTCCTACACGTTGTATATATGTATATATATATCGCATTATATACTACATGCATTCATATTATATATCATATTGTATATCATATAATCCCTCAAAAAAAAATATATATATATATATAAATATGTACATATATTTTTTAATAATATTAATAAAAAAAGGACAGAGAGAAAAGAAAAATATTTATAATAATAATAACAATTTTAGAATAATTTATAATAATGATATAAATTATAACAATCAATTCCCTTTTTATAATGTACTATTTCAACATCATTTTCTTTTCTCTCTACTATATACATACACATATATTCACATAGAAGGACGAAAGAAAAGAAGGAAGAGGAATTGGGGGTTGCCCTCTATCTTTCCTCCTTCTATCCCAAAATAAAATTAAAACATAAACACAAAATATACTTGTCCAATACTCTTAGGAAGACGAAAGAAAAGAAGGAAGAGGAATTGAAGGTTGCCTTCTATCTTTCCTCTTCCTAATCCTAAACCACAAACAAAACAGAAATACCTTTATACTTTATTCAATAATTTTTAGGAGGACGAAAGAAGAGAAGGAAAATATGGAAGTCTCCTTCTATCTTTCCTCCTTCTAACTATGTTATTACAAGTATCTTAATTCGTCTATAGGTATAGCAACTAAAACCTCGCGTAATACGTAAGCCTTGAGCTAATACACTTCACTAGCAAATGTTGGTTATCCCAACATTTGTCTAAGGTGGGGGGTGTTACGTCCTGCTGACTCAGCGGAACCTAGGCTTCTTTTATAAATAAGGGAAATCGAATTTATGATTACTTATCATATGGCCGAATGCGCTCAGGCATGATACCACACGACGATATCTCTGGAATTTTCGATACCCCGAAAATACTAACAATCTTGAACCAACTCCTATCCTGTTTCCCACGCGCTTAACCATTGATAACAGTACCACGACATCGTTCTTAGAAATATCGATATTTACTTCTTAAGATAGCTGCCACGTTTTTCTTATTTGCAAAAGACTTTCGAAATCCTCTTATTGCCACATGCATCTTATCTCCTATAAAATAATCTTCTGGAACATTTCCCCCAAAAACCCCACTCTCTCAACCGAGCTGATTTTTTGAGAAAAGTCAAAAGACTCACTTCTCACCGATCCAGCACCCAGGACAGACGCTTCTCTCCAGCACCCCTTCAGGATTTCTTAACAATCAAGCCAATTTGTAGCTTAGACCGACCAGTTCTTCACTTGTTAATTATTCGGTGCAACGATCTTGTGCCTTCTTAGGTCATTGAGAGCGATCCTGCCGAAACCAGCTGCCTGTCCTTGGCGCAGAACTTGAGACATCTATCCTCACAGAGACGCAGCAACCACACCTTTCATTGTCTACTAAGATCAGAGAAGTCCAGCAGTAAGTTACTTATATTTTCTTTTACCTGAGTGACCTCTTTCGTTTCATTTTTTTATCTTTTCTTCTCTCTCTTTCCTTTTCCTTTCGTTTTACTTCCGTTTTCTATCCCCCTTGGCATTCCTCCTTAATAGTAAAATCCGACGTCAGTGGCCCAATCCTTTCGAACACAGTCGGACATAACGAATACGGAATATTGTTCTGAGTAATCGAGAATCATTGTTCTGCGCGCGATTGTTAACCACATATGTATACGGACACATAAAATCTTACAAATTTTATTTCATTGTGAACTTCCGTCTAATCACTAATAAAACAAGTTGTTTGTAATTGTAAGCCAATCACGTTTTCCAAATAATTATTCTCAACCAAAAATTCTCCCTTCCCTCAACTGTCGCTCACGGTCCTATCCCAGGTAAAAGGATTCAGTTCCTTGACCTAAATAAAGGACCACCGACGTACGTCTGCGCTAGATAAAGGGTTCATTCCGATCCTTGATCTGTTTCGCAGATTTGCGAGTACGTCGGAGCTTGCAAAAGCAAGCGTCAAGTTGCGTTCCTCCTCCAGGACGTAACACCATTCATGCGTCACTTCGATCAGACGAGTCAACGTTCTCTCCGATACGAAACTGACGCGTGTTCGAGCCGACATCGCGCTCCGAGTCGCGTCATCGTCGATCTTGGCCTCCGTCGATTCGAATCTGATCCTCTTGGTCGTTTGACTCGACGACGATGCGCGGCGCTGCGTTGTCGCGGCCTCTTCTTCGCCGACGATCCGAGCAGGTTGTTTCTTGCCGCCGCTGCCACGATTGACGAGCTTCGCGGGTTCCGTTGTCGAGCCGATGGTGGCATCGGGTGGTGTCGGTGTCGCGGCCAAACTCGCGGGAATGCTAACGACCGTGCTACAGTCACCTCGTTGTCGATCAGTCACCGGCGACATCGTTCTCACGGACGATCGATCGCCTCGATCGGCGAATCGGTCGAACCCGTTCGTTCGAGCGACGACGTCGTTGTCTCCGGTAGCGACGCGTCCGCGAGAATGCGTCGAAACTGCGATTGCACCAGCAACGAATTCAAGAAATCGTCGTTCGTCGTTGACGACGAATTCGCGCCGTCGACCATGGACGTCGCGCTCTCGCTCGTCATGGTCGCGACGAGAGTGCTGTCTTTGACTCAGAGAGATGCGCGACGTGCGGTCTGCCCTCAGGTGAAAAAAAGCACGACCGTGCTTCGAGACACGATCGCACGACGAGCGTGCTCATCGGTGACGTCGATTCGTCGACGACGGTCGTCCTCGCGATCGACGGCGCGACTCGCCCGATCGGCACCCTCTTTCTCCTCGGTCAGCAGCGATCGCTCATCGCGGCGATCTCGCAGCAACAGCTCCGGGATCTCGATTCGCCCCAGCTTGCGCGTTTTGCGTATCTTTATGACGCACACTCCGAAGTCACGATCGCGCAACTGACGCAACTGCGCGATCGTGACTTCCGCGACGTCGGACAGGCGTTTGCCCGTGCACGCGAGCATGTAGAACACGTAGAGAAACGCGCGATGGCGCGCTAGCGACGAGTACGACGCGGCAGTGTCCAACGTGTCGTCGCCACGGCGAGTCAGCGACCGCCGCGGTCCCACGGCCGGTGACGTATATCTCGATCTCGCATCGATGCAACATAAGATCGTATTCGCGTTTCGTGAGCGTCAATCGTCCGTCGCTCTTCAGCGAAGCACCGCCGACGGTGGTCTCCGCGATAGCAGCGACTCGACGATTTTCGTCGCGACTCGATCGTGCGACGCGGTCGCACAACGAAGCCAAATCGCGTGACGGCGCGGTTGTTTCGTCGCTTTGCCATGATGGCCCAGATCGATCGCACGTAATTGTCGGAGTAACTTTCTCGGTACAGCCAACGAAAAAAATCGACGAGTCGATTGCTCGACATTCCGGCCGCTAGATCCATCAATCTCGCGACATCGCCGGTCCCGTCGTTACCGGACGCTCCGTCGGCGTCGAGAAAACGACCGATCAATCGCCAGACCGAATGTTCGTTGCGTTACGCTTTGGTCATTGTTCGATTCGTCAACGTTCACAGAGCCGACTTATAGCTCGATATCGCGTTCGAGCGCGATAACGACGGAACCGGCGTGTCGTGGCTGTTCGTGATCGCGTTCGCGGCGTTCTGTCTCGCCGTGTACGTTGGCACGACGAGCGTGTTGCTGCTATCGTCCGTGGCACCGCTCGACACGGTCGACGCCATCGACGATCTGCGCGACACATCGATGTCGCTGATGATCATCGATCGATTCTACGGCGCGTTGGACAATGTGAAGTGCAATCTGCGCCTATTGCGCGAATAACGAGCGCCGAAGGGGGGGAGGTCGAAGGAGTCTCTTTCTTCAAATAGCGACTTCGCGATCGTCGAACAGAATGTGCTGAATCTTGGCGCGCTTGTCGGCTCGCTCCTTGTCGCGTCTCCATCTCACGAATTGCAGCGTCAACGAGCGATCGTCGCGATTTCGACAAAGTTCCAACTCCGCGATTTGGCCGTTGCCGAGCGTGGGTACCGGTAAATCGCGAATCGAGGGCAGAGTAGTGCGTTCCTCGATCTCTGCGGCGCGCGCATCACCGCTGGGAATCCATCGCCACTGCGAACATATCGTCGCGGTGTGCGGAAGCGCGTCATCCATGTTGTCGTAGTCGACGAATCTCGCGATACGAAGAAACCCCGCGATGGAACCGCCGTCGAAAGAACAGAGAGCTCTGAAATCGCGAGTCACCAGTACCTCGATTTTTTGACGAAGTTTCATTTCCTCGTAGTGCGAATCGAGCACGCGTCTACAGTCGCGTCTGCGCTGCGGTCGCTCGCGCGGTTACGATTCACAGCAATCCGTCCACGCCGAGAAAGTTCGAACTGTCGCGATACGCGTGCAACAATTCCGGGAATTCGGCCGGCAATGCGTACGTTCAGGAGACGCGCAGATCGCCGTCGCTCGCGTCGATCGAGGTCTCGTTCATGCGTCGTACGAGATGCGACGAGTACTCCGGGGTCAACGTGATCAGAGCGCGCGCCAACGGACCGTCGTCGCGTCGTCGATGCGCTCACCACGTCGACGAGGTCAGCGCGACGATCACTGTCCGCGCGCGCGATTTTTCGTCGGTGAAAAGATCGCGCGTCAATCGCGACACCGAGACGCGATAACGCGCCGAGGACCAGTCGACGAGATCGCGAGACGACACCGTCGCGAAACCGGTCGCATCGTCGTTCGCCGCCACATACGATATGGGAAATTCGCGACATGTTCGAAGGAACGCCACGATCGCGTCGAACACCGTGTTGTTCGACTGAAGGAACGCGCACAGGTTCGACCAGAATTCGATCGACGAGGCCGTCGGTGACGAGGACAGGACGTACGCCGTCTCGACGTGACTCTGCTCGGCCGAATAACCGTATTCCGACACCTCTATCTGACGGGACAACGCTCCGCCGCAGTTCATCGCAACGAGGCTTCGATGCGACAGTAGAAAGTGTCATCGGTGATGACGTGGCGACGACCGTTCGGCGTTGAAACATCGCGAGATCGCGCCGAGCGATTGTCGCGTCGTTCGCTCTCCAGTTGGTACACGTAAAGACCGCACAAAACATCGCGAATGGACGCGGCTAGATCGGCGACTCGCTGCGAATCGACCAAAAACTCGCCCATCGAGTACCATCCGTACGCGCGATCTCCGTCGTATTTCAGCCTCGCCTCGACGACGCCGTCGTCGATCTTCCTCGCGGCGGCGATGATGTTCAACAGGTGCTCGAACAGTCGTCGATGAGTGCGATAGCTCCGACCGCTGATCATGTGCACCGGTATTTGATGCACGTTCAGAAACGTTCGCTCGGGTGTACACGGCGCGCTTTCGTGCATCAATCCTGTCGGCCATTGAGCGCTCAGTATGGGTAACGCGACGAGACGAAACACCGTGGTTAGACAGTCGTGTCTCGATAGACGCGCTCGCGCATCTTCCGTATCGAATCCACGCGCGGTCGCCTCTTCGCACTCCAATTCGTACCAATAAGCGTGGAATTCGTTCAAGGCTGTTCGCAGAGAGACGCGAACGACGCGCGAGTCAGCGCCGGCTGTGGCGCAGTCGTACGACCCGCCGACAAAGTCGTCGCACGTGACGACGCGGTAACGTTCGCACACATAGGCTCGCAGTGACACTCGATGCTCGAACGTGACGCACAGATTGTTGTCGCTCGTGTCGGGTTCGCTGTCTATCAGTTCTCGCTCAAATTCCACGGGCAAGGGACTCAGCTCGAGACTGATTCGATCCTCCAGCACCAGGGGGTAACGAATATTCACACTCAATGGAAGAAAGTCTTCGTAGCAAACAGTGCGATCCGTCGCCAAACAAGCCTTGAATTCGGACACGACGGTCGCGTCGTCGTCGGTATCGCAGTCTCCGATCAGATATCGAACGACGGCTAGACGATCGTCGCCGGCGCGTCGTCTCTCGTTCGACGAGAGATCGCGCGTCGTTCCGACGCGCCACCAGAAAGCCGCGTGACGCGTTTTACGATACATGAAACTCTCCAACGAGCCGTCCCATCGCCGAGAATCGCTCGATCAGACCGCTCTTCCCGTACCAGGGAAAACGACTCTTTCCCACGTCCACCGGCAGAGAAAACACTAAACTGGTCTCTCGTTCGTAACGCACGTTTCGCTCGTTCCACAGCATCGTCGCGTCGCGCGTTTCGGAGCAAACGCTGCGAATGAAAAGAAAAACAGTGTTAGGGTAACGTACCGTCCGAACGAGGTCGAGAACTGACTGTTTATTCGCGATTCCAATCGATCGTGGACAAAGGAGTGAGATTAAGTAGCGAATCAACGCAGCGTCGATGGTGATCAAATGTAGTACAATTCGACGTCCGGCTCTGAGTGAATAGCGACGCTCCACGACGTCGGCAGTCGCAACAGTTGTCGAAGCTCGGGCACGACGATCAGCGCTCCGTGTGAAACAGAATCTGAGCTATGCAGTTCCGCGTCACCGGTCGCATTCCTCGTTCCCTGGCGAAACGCGCGAACGAGGAGCGCGACGAGACACTGTCCGACAACGAAGCGTGAATGACGATGGGCGCACCTCTGTCTTGAAAAACTCCCAGGTCGGCCGATCGTTGGTACCAATCGGCCCATTTCTTGTACACACCCGATCCGCGCGCCTGTCCGTTTATCTGACTCTTCAGACGACTCATCGGTATCTTCTTCGAAGCGACCGCGAACACCGACTTCAGAGCACGCTCGAAGCGTTCGCCGAAGAAACTGTTCTCCTCGGATAGATCGGTATCGCACGATTCCAAAGCGCCGTAGATCTCTCGTTCCTCCGTCGAGGACACCGATGGAAAGGTCACTCGTTCGCCACCGAACCGTGACTTGTTCGAGACCATATCGGCGTACGTGAGATAACCGCGCAATGTCGGCGCCGCGACAACGACGGCGAGTCGCGGCGTCGACGGCCCGGCAACAGCAGCCGGTTTCCGCTGAACAACGCGCTTGGTCGTCGCGTTTCTTTGTATGGCTCGATCGATGGCCTGACTTAAGCCGCGACCGACCGTTCCGCCGTCGACTCGATTGCGACATCCGGTTCTCCACGGGGCGTTATCGAGACCGTCAATGACGAAAGCGGTTGGCCTCGGTGACTGGCTCGTCGTTCGCGGCCGACCGGTCGAACCAACAGTAAAGCGCGAGCCGGCGCGCGTAGCATTCAACGACGCTCCGAGGAACCTAATGTCGCAGTCGCAACAGTCGCTCGAGTCGTATCGATCGTTTCCTATTTGCGACGAACGCGATGAGACACCGACGACCGCACCGACAACAACGCCTCGATCGGCTCTCGATGATTCTCTTCTCTCTCGACGATGAGTCAGTCCGTTATATACCGGATCATTTTCGTCCAGTTGCCTCTGGCGTATCTCGTTTCCGCTAACAACGCGTTGCTAATTCACGCAGGATACGATGTTGCTGCTGCGACGTGCGTCCCCGTTGGATACTCTGGTTCGCTATCGGTCTCCTCGTCGCGACACTCACGATCGTTGGCCATGTTGTTCGATCTCATCGGGAGGAGCAACTTCGCGAGGAGGTGCGTCACACCCGTGTTCATTTGGCGAATCAGGCCATGGAGAAATTTCGCAGCATAAGCAAAGCCGTGGAGAAGCGTCGACTCGAGAGCCAGATTCGCAACAGCGGTGACAAGATGGTCGGCGAAACCACACTCGAACGCAGCGGCGGCGAAATCGCGATCGACGACGGCGCGATCAACGACGCGGACGACGCGATAGCTCGTATCACGCGATCGCGCTTTCGTTCGATCGCTAATCGCGAAGAATCGCGAAACGACCGAAGAGACGACGAGGACCGTCGGTCACTCGGCGACGAACCGTCCGTTGTTGACTCGGATCCGAAGAACGGTGACGACGAGCGCTCGTCGCAATCGTGTCGATCTCGCCAATACGTTGAGGTGATGACGATTTATTCAGTGGTGAAACTGACGCTGGTCTGAATCGCGATGATCACGCAGTTCGCACTGAGCGTCGCGATCTACTACAGATTGTGTCTCTGCGCGACCAACGAGACATTACATGTAAACGCGCGCGTGACGACGGCGAATCTTGTGGCGTGCGCGATCGCAATGGCAGCGTCGTTCTACGTGCGATCCTCCACGCACGTGCAACCGTCGGTGTAATCGCGTTACTCAGCGATCGGTATCCACGCGTACGAGAACGTACGCGTGGCATAGTAACCGTAGCAATAGTGACGATTCAAGATGACCGCGGCAACGACGGCGCTCGACGCGAAATCGCGACGCGATCGCTCGCAAAAACGATCGATCTCGCATTCGCGATAACACGCCAGACAAGATGTGAACCATCGTTTGTACGGTGACGAAATAAAACGATCGACTTTGTGCCACAGAACCAAGTGATCGTCCAGTTCTTCGCCGGCGCAACGGCGGCGATCCTCCTTCCGCGATCGTGTCCTTCTCCTTTTTGTCGTGACATCGTTCATCCTTCCGATACCGCCGTCGAAAGCGCGATTCCGCGATCGCGCAGATCCGCGCGTAAAGTTCTACGAACGACGGACTCGACTCGAACAGGTGTATCCAATCGAACGACGCGTCGTCGGCGCGCAGTCTCGTGACGTCATTAGTTCGTCGCGTCTCATTCGCGATTTCGTCGCGACGTAGTTCTCGACGACAACGAGCGAACGTCTCTCTCTTGCGCGACGCACGACGCGCGACTGTGCACCGGGTCAACGTCGCAAGTATCGACGACGCCGCGAGTGCGACGCGCGCGAAATCCGACAACGTCGCGACTGCGCCCATCGCGGCGATCGTTGCGCACACGGTGACGAATCGAACATCGGAATCGTCGTCTCGATCCAGCGGCGACGCGTCGGTCGTTGCAACGGCGTCCGCGCGCGACGCGCCATTGACAACGGCGACGCAAGCTCGACGCAAGAATCGCTTGGCGACCGCTCGTTCGCACCTGTCCGAGATCGCGGTCTCGGTCGTGCGAATTCCTAAGCGCAATCAACGAACGGCGCGCGTCGCGATCGACGAGACGGCGCGATCGGAAACCGGCGTTCATTCGGAGAGAGAGGGATTCGATCTCGATGCCGATTAACAAGTCCCCCTCCTCGCGCGATGACTGCCGACGACACCGAGACAACACCTTTCTCGACACCGGTGTACGATCTGTACACCGACTACCTGTTCGCGCAATTGATGAATCTGCACAGTGAGTCCGATTTCACGATCGATACGACGGACGAGCTTCTGCGACGCGTGCACGCTTAATCGATCGAATCTACCGCGTCGTCGCTGAACCGCGAGCGACGCGGTCGAGTGCGAACGCGATTGATAAACTTGCACGATCGGCCCACCGACGGTCGTACGAGACTGAACGAGTCGATCGTCAAGGGTTACCGCAGAGTCATCGATTCGATGTACGATTACCTGGGCAAAGTGGCCGATGGAGAACGAGACATCGCGCGACGATTGTCAGCGGCGCGAACGGATATAGAATGCCTATGGGTGCGATTGAGAACGTTGTGAGAAATCGAGCACGTGAACGAGCAATTACGACGCGCGCCTCCGTGTTAAGAAGACAACGAACGCGGTGATCGCTCTCGCGCTACGCGCTACACGTAATCGTCCACGGTATGACTCGTCACACCGTGGACGATTACGTGACATTCGCTAAATTGTGGCATCTGACTCGAGCTTTCGAATCGACCTCGGTGCGAACGTATCGCGCCGATGTCGGGCGATTGTCGCGCCGATTGGCCGCTCTGTCCGTGCAGACGCGCGACTGTTCTCTGACCGATTCGGTACTGCACGCGTCAAACGTGGCGTTGTTCACCACGATTCGAGACGCGCAGCGCGCCGTCGACGCCGCGTGCAAGTACGCGGATAGTCTGCGGCGAATCGCTAAGCTGCACGATCGACTGGAACGCGCGCAACGACAACGAGCTCTTCTCGCGAAGAAAATCGCCGCATCGAGCGATCGCGAACGAAGTGTTCGCTGACGCTAATATCGCGCGTTTTCGCGACGACCGGTAAAGCGCGAGGTTTCGAGATCGCAACGCGCGTCGCGAAACTATCACGGAGGTCGCGAATAACCGATCGAATAGCTGTCGCGATGGGGATATTCGGCGCGTTGCGAGATCGCTTCGCGTCGGTTGTACAGAACGGCGCGCTATCGAGCGGGTGCTACGTCACGTGCTTAGACGTGACGCCCATGGAGGTGTACGCAATTCGCAACAGCGCCGACGAGCGCTAATTCGTCGATTTGTTCCTTCGTCGCATGGAATCGAGCAAGGAGGTGCGCTTTCTGCGCGAAAATCCGCCGTACGCTCTGCGGTACACTCTGGACAATCGGGCACCTCGAGCCAAGCGACAGACTCAGCTGCAGCGACTGTTGGACTCCAGACCAGTGACCGCGCGAATCACTCAGGTAGCGTACGCCTTGAGCGATAACGCGAACATGTCAGCGATTCGCGCTCCGATTCGCATAAAGGACATGGTACTGCGCATCCAGGAGATTCTGCTGCGCGACTTCGTGCTGACCGTGCAGCGTCCGTCGCCGTCCCCGACGCTCGTTTCCTCCCATCGCTCGGAGCATCGAACGACGGAGAATGGGAGCAGCGGCGCGACAACCGTCGCGAACGCGATCGTCGAAGCGAAGAAACGCGAGACAGACGGAATCGCGCGAACCGGTGCGAAAGGAGGCACTCGCGCCGTTGATCGGACGTGTGATTCGGCGACAACGTTCGCTCGGGCGAATCGTCTCGAGTTCGATTACGACGAGGGTGAGGGAGAGGTGAAGGCCATAAACTGGTTGGCTGCGCACAGTGGCGATTGTCCGTGCCTGATAATGGCGCGGGACAACGATGTCTTCGTGTACATTCTGTCGAAACTGACACACGACGCGAACTCGTCGTCGCACGACCTCGACGACGAACTGTCTCCGGTTCGACCAGTGCCATCTTCGGTTCGTCCGAAGCACGACGACGATCGCGCTGACGATTTCGATGACGAGTGGGACAACGCGAGGCCGAGATCATGGCGGAAGCAACGAGCGACGGTGGCGAACAACGACGCGGTGATGACGGTCGACGAGTATCTGATGTATCACGAGAGCACCAACAACATGTTGCTGTGCTGGAAATATTTGAATCTGCACTATGGCATGGATACTGTTGCTGTGGTTCAGTGTGTGTTTCGGCAGCGACTTCACCTTCGGCGTGCTCGACAAATCAATCGCTACTATGACGCACTACTATCCTCTGCTCGAGCGTCTTCGTCTCCGTGAGCGCGTCGCTGCACCGAGGCGACGACGACGGGACGAGCGCTGTGATTCGTCTTTTCGCGCCAGCTTCGTGAAACGACGCGATCAGCGCTGAAGCAACGACGGACGATAATCCGGACGCTGTCGATCGATATCGCTTGATGCGCGGATGCGCGGGCGCTGACATTGGCGTTCTGTGAGCTGCAAGAAGTTCTGCGTTACGGCGGAGATCGCGCTCGTTCGCATCGATCGATCGAGAGCGCGTTCGTCGACGATGCGACAACAGCGGCGATCGTCTACGATCGTCCGAGGATCGAGTCGTGCACTTTTAGCTGGTTCGGCAACTCTGGAGCTTTTTCTACGTACTGGAGCTGCCGAGTGAATTCACCGGGAATCAGTCATTTCGAATGTGTCCACGATTGCGCATAAACGCGACTTTCGACAAGCCCTTCGTGTCGAACGAAATGTTTCTACGACTGCGATCGAGCGATCTTCATCGGCACATCGACTCGATAATGCGATACGATGTCGAGCGACGCGGCACGTAAGACGCTCGTTCTCGCGAATGCGATGTCGACGTCATCGGTGACACTATCGATGCTGTGTTTGGCGATAGTCGCGATCACGACAATTCTCGTTTACGCGATAACTCGACTCACGCATCTGGTGTTGTACGCGCAAGCGTGCGCTCGTCGACGAAGCAACAGCGATCGCGCGATACGGAGAGCGAGTGTCTCTTCGCGTCTCTCTCTGGCAGACCGAACCGAGTCGCGACAACGGTACCGCGCGCTACAGCGCGACGATCGGTCGACTCGTGTTCGACGAGACAACGGTGTGGACGTCCGCGCCGTCGGTCGCGTCCGCGCGCTACTCCGACTGCGGTGCCGAATTGACGAATTCGCTGGCGCGAGTTCGAACTCGGGAGTCGTCGAAACAACGAGATTTCGTGGCGAATCTGACACGACTGTGGAACCATCTTCGACGCGCGTGGTGACGAATCGATGATGTTCGCGCGAACAATCGCGATTGGCGGGACGTCGAGTGACGATTCCGACGAGTATGCGATGTATCGAAGTCGCGCCCATTACGACGATCTGCTGGACATGTTGGATTCGTCGTCGCTCGCGCGATCGCCGTCCGTTCATCGCGATACTAAGCGACAACGCTCGCCGCTTCGTCGCGACGCAGCGAGACGCGCGCGAACGAGGTGTACGACACGCGACGAGAGTCACAGCGCGGTAACTTGTTTCTTCGCCAGCGATCTGATCGACCGAGTTCGAGGTCTGTCCGACGAGGATTTGGACGCCGTGTATGAGATGCTGTTGACTATGTAACGACACATACCGGCAAATATGTCGTTACGCTGACTGCCGCTGAACATCACGCGGCAGTCAGCTGAGCGCACGCCCCCCCGACCCGCGCTGTCACCGCGCCTTTCAACGCGCTCACCCGAGGCTGGCCGAAGACCCGGCAGCAACGCTCGGGAAAGATCGGCCACCGAGCCGAACTCGCGGCGCCGCCAAAACGATCCTCGGCGGACGTCGCATTCTCACGATTACTCTCGATCAAATTCGGATTAATCAACGAAAGAAACCGAAGACAGAAAATGACGGATATATAAACCCGACGGTTCTTGTCTTTGGGGGAGTCGAGTTTTGGACAAGCTTCAAGCAGTCTTGGGAGAGTCTTCGGAGAGTCTGAAGCGATCCACTGTCTAGGAAAACTCGTCAACGAATCTGCAGAGTGCCTCCAGAAGATCGAAAGTTCCGAGTAAGTAATCTACCAGGCCGCAGCCGTCGGCATCCGCGACTGCTTCCGTTCTTTGCGATATTTTGTGCCGTCTTGGCGATATAAAGATCGGACGGCGAGTTTGCCGTCGCTCCGGTGTGTTCACCGGAACGATCTTATTTTGTGCGGTCTTCGCGATATAAAGATCGGACGGCGAGTTTGCCGTCGCTCCGGTGTGTTCACCGGAACGATCTTATTTTGTGCCGTCTTTGCGATATAAAGATCGGACGGCGAGTTTACCGTCGCACCGGTGTGTTCACCGGAACGATCTTATTTTGTGCCGTCTTTGCGATATAAAGATCGAACAGCGAATTTGCCGTTACTCCGGTGTGTTCTCCGGAACGATCTTACTTTGTGCCGTCTTCGCGATATAAAGATCGAACGGCGAGTTTGCCGTCGCTCCGGTGTGTTCACCAGAACGATCTTATTTTGTGCCGTCTTTGCGATATTTCGTGCCGCCTTCGCGATATAAAGATCGGACGGCGAGTTTGCCGTCGTTCCGGTGTGTTCACCAGAACGATCTTATTTTGTGCCGTCTTTGCGATATAAAGATCGGACGGCGAGTTTGCCGTCGCTCCGGTGTGTTCACCAGAACGATCTTATTTTGTGCCGTCTTTGCGATATAAAGATCGGACGGCGAGTTTGCCGTCGCTCCGGTGTGTTCACCGGAACGATCTTACTTTGTGCCGTCTTTGCGATATAAAGATCGAACGGCGAGTTTGCCGTTACTCCGGTGTATTCTCCGGAACGCTCTCATAAATATATTTCTTTTGTTTCTTCCTCTCTACTTCCTATAGGACTCAGAATACGAAAGGACGCGAGGGCAGACAGAGTCGTCACCCACACCTACCGACTGGCCGGCGCGGCCGCCGGCCCGGCATAACTCCATCGACAAAGCGCATCGCGACCTCCAGACAAAAAGAAATCGCCTAACGCCCGCGACTCGTAGGACTAGGGGATCAAGCCGTAAGGCCTGGCGAACCTCTCCCGTCAACGAAAATCATGCGACGCGAAGCAAGTAATTTCGACGATTAACAGGAAAAACAATCGCCAATCTCACGCTCGACGAATGGCCTACCTATTGTGTACGCACCGCAAACGATAACGCGGCCCGACGCGACGCGTTTTTGCGCGGGTTCTTATGTACAGCGAGCGTCAGACGAAACCAAGCATTTAAACCCGAGCATTTAAATCCGAGTAACGCCTGCAATAATGCCCGCACGAAATCGCTATTTCGGACACAGCCGCGAATTTTCTTATTTCCCATCCGCTGAACCTTCTGTATGTTAAAATAATTACTATTAACGAAGCGACAGTCACGCATCTAACCGAACCAGCACCGGAAATCACACGACCATTCGCCGCAACGACGAGCCGAAGCGAAACATCACCGCGCGTTGAAGCGGTACCCAAACATTGTGGGACCTCGCGAAAATAACACGAGGTCATTGCGTGCTGACACAATAGACATAAAGCATCTCTGTCAACCAAACCGATCGACTTTAATCATTCAACGAAAATCACCTTCTCCTAATAAAAACTTCTGCGCGCGATTCGCTAACGACGATCGCGACGCAGGGGCCGGATCGACGATAAAAGAAAACCGAACCCGGAGGCACCGGCGTTACAACTAGTCACTACTCGCGCTGTTTCGCATCGATAGCGTCACGAACCACGGCACCTCCGGGCGAAAATGAGCGACGTCGAACCGAGGACAGCTCCCGTGGGCACGAGACCGGCTATCGTCGTCGACAATGACGAGGAAGAGACTGGCGACTCGACTGCTTCGTCGTCGCGACGACATCGGTCCGAGCGTTCGGAGCACGCCGCTGTATCGGAGAGACGCGCGGATTCGAACGCGATAACGAACGGCGCGCGATAACTGAACGATCGTCTCGATCGAAGCGGCGCGACGACGCTGCGCGGCGACGATAGCTTCGTGTCGGAGGCGTTTGCGGTTGCGCGCGAGCAGCGTTCGATCGAACTCGCGGCTGGTGCGAACTACGAGAAGGTTCGATCGTTTCTCAGAGAACGCGCGCTCGATCCGGTATTTTCGTCGTCGCGGTCGTCGTCGCGAGTGTTGACGCTTGGCCGATTGGTCGCCTCCGTGGAGGCGCCCAAGTTTTCCGCGCGCGAGCGCGATCTGTTGTGCTCGTTGTGTCTGTCGGAGGTCGGTGATTTTGTGCACGATTACACGACGGAACTGGCGACGATCGTTAACATCGACGCGACGGCGGGTGACGCTGCCGAGGATGTCACGCGCGCGCTTTCGGATGTATGCGCCTTGCTCAAGAGTCGCGTCGTCGCGGAGGGCGGAGACGGTAGCAGCGCGATGACGAGCACCTCGACGCGACGCGGTCCATTGCCGTATCCGTTGAATCTGTGAGTGGACCCGTGGTGCACTCGCGCGCGTCTCGCGACGCGCCGTTACGGTCGCGTATTCTTGATGTCGCGCGAGGCGACGGCGCAATTGATCAGACGCGTCGCGCTGCACGGGATATCGTCCGCGGTGATCGACGAACGGCAACGACCGAGCTTCGTCCGTCGACTACCCGCGCTGTCGCGTCACGATCCGGACGCGCGGAAACGATTCCTCACCACTCTGACGCTCCCGATGACAGACAAAGCTCTTCTCTACAAGAGCGACGGAGGGGACGGTGCGAATAAATCGTCCCTGCGGTTTGCCGCGGATATCGTTCGCGTCAAGCTGTTGAACGCTTACGGTCGTTGGGCCGTGGTCAAGCCGCATTTCGCTCGCGCGACGGTGCACCGAGATAGATCGCTGGCTGCTGTGCGGAGAGCGGAAGAGAATGCGCATCGAGAGCGAGGACGACGAGGATGAGGACGAGATGGACTCGACGATGGATGACGAGACCCCCTCGACGATCGCTTCGTCCGCGAAGAGCGTCGCAGCGGTTTGGCGCGAGATCCGTAACACCTACGAGGCGAATTACTGCGATATCGTGTACGCCTACGGCGGATCGGCGGAACAACTAACCGCCCTCAACACCGAGTACGAGTCGCTGACCGAGGCACCCTGTCGAATCGTGCTGATCACGTATCACGGCCATCCGACCATCCGAGACTACGTGTCGAATGCCCGACACCTGGCCGAACTTCACGGAGTCGTGATATTGTCGCTGTGCTAGTTGCGACGGGCGAACACCATGAACTCGGCCATCGCAGTCGCCGAGGAGCGACGATTTCGCGCGCAGATCGCCGACTCGTATCACGATTCGGACGATCGCGACGAGAACGAGGAAGACGATCGTCGTTGCCGCGACGAACTCGATTCCGCGTCGATGTGACGACGGCTCGTTCCATCCTTGTTCCGGAAGGATCGACTGGCCGAACGCGCGCGAGAAACGAGCGGTTACGGCGACGAGGACAACGGTGCCTCGCCGGACAATTCCTCGCGCGATCGCGATCAAACCGAGATGTCTCGTAGAACGATCGCGCGCGAGATTGAACGATTCGACGGCGCACAGTGTAACGTCCCCTTAAAAATAAAAATCTGTCTGACTAATCTTCCAATTTCCTTATTTGATTTTAACAGTATGATATTTTGACATTCTAAAACAAGTAACGAATAGTTAATATACGCACAGCATTACTTTAAGGAATTCTTTTCAGTTCTGGAGAATTATAGGTTGGATGTGCAAAATCGAATTAATTCTTAATATTTGCTTTGCGAAACAAAAGCATTTATTTGCAACCATTGGTTGCTTCATAGTATTATATGGTCAAAGATAGCCCAAAATTTATTCTTTCATATAAGAAAGCAGTATTTATAACAATATGATAAGTTCGCTTTATTTAAAACACCTTTTTTCTCTTTTTGAAAATTTTAAATCAGAATTTTAAAAAACCGATAAATATCGATTTTTTCTTCTTTCCATGAAAAATTGTATTTCTTATGCTCTTTCGTTTAACATATCGTTGTGCTGCATATGGCTGCCTATTCATGAGATATTAATATTTTTAACCGGGTAACGACAATTTGGGGATTTTAGATCTAAAAGAATAATCCAATCTCAGGGGCCCTATTTCGTAACTATGATTTCCTCGTACCGACAATTGTTAGCGTCGTTAAGAGCGAATCAGCCAATCAGCAAGCGAGCCACCGCTTGCTGATTGGCTTATTTGCTCTTAACGACGCCGACAATTATCGGTACGACGAAATCATAGTTACGGAATAGGGCCTCAGCTCAGAAAACCTCTAACAGTCGTAAAATAAATGTTCTGCTGAACGTGGAGATTTTGTTTAATAAAGTTGACAACACTGGCAGTTATGCGGAAACTAGTGTAAAGGTTGGTAACACACATAAGTAATAGCTGCTTACATATACAAGCTTGCCGAAATCTGGAGCGCACTTATACGAGATTTTCGGTTATTGCGTTACCCTCACACGACTCACACACATTCTCAAGAAAGCGTTATCCCTCTCCCATCTCACAAATTTCCATACATTGTAAGTAAGTGGCAGCAGCTCTTGTTTGGCGCTGCACAACGAGTCTGCAGGTTACATGTTTGCGCCTAGCTTGTTCGTTATTTTTTTATGCAGTATCTTATTGTTACGAAATTAAATATTTATAATTAAAATACTGTGCGTGAAATGTTTTTTCTTTATGGAATATTGACGATTATTCTTTATATACTTGATTTACGAGACTCCTGTTACACCCTAAATCCTTATATAAAATTTTCAGAAGTGGGATCCCTACACGTTACAAACACGAAATTGCTGAGAAAAGTTGTGAGGTGCGACCGTACTTCACCTTGTGATTAAAGTCCCAATGATCGTAAATTGTCGTTGCCGAGTTAAGATCCCGGCCGAAAAATGTCAAACTATGCCATTTTCGAAGTTTCATTTAAAGAAAAATTCATTTAAAGAACAGAAGTTATCAGCTGTGTATAAACATATTCTGGATGTCCTTAATTTACACGACTCCTCAGAAAATATTAAAAGAAGCATTTTGAAATCTGCAAGATTGCTTTGCCTTGAAATTCGAAGAAAATGGAAAGAATGCAATAGGACGTCCAACATATTTTTAGGAAAGCACAAAGCTTAGCTCGATAAAGACATGAAATTAGATGCAAATGTTCTTGAATATCTAAGTAATCAAACTGGGCCTAGTGAAAAGCAACGTGGAAGACCGCAGAAACCATTCGAAGAAGCAACTTCGAAAACAAAAAAGCGAAGAGTAGCAGATTTAGTTACAACAAGGACATATGATGAGTTAGCGTTTGCTACTGAATTATCTCTTAGACAAAGTAAAAAAGGATCATGCAAAAATAAAGAATCTCTGTCACCATTACGCGCTTTAGCGTTATATTTAGATTTAGGTCTTACGTTTAGAAAATATAATTTTTATTACGATCCACTATGAACGGACTACATCCCGACATGCTTCCCAGCTATTATGTTTAAAAAAAACAGAAAGTCAGCGTTTGCCTAAAATTCAAGATGTTTCTGACATTCATGTAGAAATAAGTCTACAGGACATACTGAATAAAACTGTAGTCATTAATCGACCTTGTTGAAAATAAGATTTCTCAATTTTCATGTTTGACTTTACTTTGTAAATTGGGATTCGATGGCAGTTCGGGTCATAGTATCTATAAACAAAAATTTTTTAATTCAAGTAATACAGATGAATTCATGTTTTTAATTGCATTTGTTCCTATCCGTTTGATGGATACCGCTACAGGAAGTATTGTATGGGACAACACCATCGTCCACACTCTATTGTCGTCCGATCAAATTTATGTTTACGAAAGAATTACCCTCATTAATTAAAGGAGCATATGAGAATCGAACAATTGATTAAGAACTTAAAGCACAGTACCATACAATTCGGCAGTGATTCCTTGCAAGTGTCACATAACATGTTATTTACAATGATTGACAGCAGCATTTGTAATGTCATTAGTGGAACTAATTCAACTCAAAAATGCTATATTTGCAGGGCTACCCCTAAAGAAATGAATAGAAGAGGAATAGAAAATCGATTACCAAATGAGTCAGTGTACAGATATGGTTTATCAACTCTATATTTATGGATAAGATCTTTTGAATGTTTGTTGCACATTGCATATAGATTGCTTTTAAAAACTTGGCAAGTACGAGGAGATAATGCAAAAAAATTTTTGCTGCCACTAAAAGCAATATACTGCGACCGCACCTAGCGACTAGGAAGCGGGTAAAGTCGCGACGATCTGTTCGTCGCCCTCCGCCTATGCACCAAAATTTTCGCTAACGAATATTGACGCCAGGCATGAGTATCATGCCCACCAACACTAACTAAGCGGCGGCGAGTCGACGCGACCGCCTACGAACTCGACAGCTCCTGCACTTTTAAGTCGGAGTTGGGGTGGATCTCTTGTGGGGATTAGGAAGGGAACCCGGCGGGTAATTAAATTAATTGACACGCAAGATTTAGAACAAATAGTAATCCGAGTGTATTTTCGGGAATGTGATCGGTAATGACAATTCTCTAATTCGTCCGGGCGACAGCGAAAGTATACCCGAACCGGAAACTATCGACACAGCTACCATACAAGGCGGAGGCTCGCGCCCCGCTTACCACGCTCCGCGGGTGACTCCTGACGGAGAAGCGACAGCGATCTCGATAGGTCCACTCGACCCGCAACCCGCAATTCCGATAGCGATGACCGCCCGCTCTTTGAGAGAGAGAAACGCTCTGCTCCCCGCATTCCGCGGAAAGGCCGACAGACGGCTTCGGTAACCGATCTACAACACCAATTTTCTCCCAAAGTCCGACAGCCGCTGCCTAGTCCCACCGCGCAAACGGTTCGTACGAACAAACGAAGTTCTTACAGAGTGATACTCTTACAAGTTTCGCCCGCTGGTGGCAGCCTTCTTCCGGTCAGTCGCTCCTCCGCTCGTCCGTTCCGCTCGCTCCTCTCCTCGTCTCCGGCGCTTTCTCGATCGCTCCCTCTCTCTCTCTCGCTCCTCTCTCCGCCAGGACACGGAACACTACACCGATCCTTTTTTTCTTTCACACGGTACACCGTCTCCCGATAGCTGGCCGCCGCGATACCAATAAAGCGGTACTCCGATACGATAACTTCGATAGCTTAATTTCTTTTCTTGTCAAACGCTCCGCTCCGCTCGCTTTTCCGCCACGTCTTCGCCAAGACTGTTCTTCGTTCGCCCCGGCCGAAGATACTTGGCCCCGGTGGATCCTTCTCCACTCTAATTTTTTTTCTTCCTTGATCACGCGATGGCGAGATGTTGCTCGGAATCCTTCTTTCTCTCGCCGAGCATCTTCTGCGTAATCAAAGTTCCTCGCTATCAAGTGTCGTGCCCCGGTTTGTTTTGTAGGCTACGACAATACACAAATATATAGCGACAGCGGTACGACATTAACGGCACAATCGTTCGGATACAAAATTAGAAGCGGCCAATGACATCACCTGAGATCCCTTAGTGCTCGCGGCGGCTCCTCGAGGCCTTCCTCCTTCCCCCTCGGTCTCCTTTCCCTGGTCCGCCGCTCCTGCGAGTCTGAGGCTACCCGCGGCGAAGGGGCACACACATTCTAGGCGCGCGGGAATATCACCAAAAAAAAGAGAACAGCAATCTCGCACTCGTCGGTACGAGATTGCTCGCCACCAAAATATATCCGCGATTATTCCTGGAAATTACGCAGCTCGCCTCGCGATTGGCCGAGCGCGACAGCCCGGGGACCCCCTCGGAAGCCCTCCGCCTTTTGTGACGGGCGACCTCGAAATCGCCACGTCACAGTGCAACAAAAATTAAAAAAGGATATGGGCTTAATTGTTGATAAACTAAAGCCAGGATTCGGATCTACTAATGACGGTAACACTGCTAGGAGATTTTTTGAAAAACCTGAATTAAGCGGTGCTATCACAGGTCTTAATGTTTCTTTAATTAAAAAGTTAAGCATTATCCTTAAGATTATCTCTAGTGGTAGGCAAATTAATATCGCTAAATTTACCAATTTGGTGGAAGAAATAAAGAAAATTTATTTAGCGAATTACTCATGGTACTACATGCCTATTTCATTGCATAAATTATTGGTGCATGGTCCTGATACCATTTCATCTTTTATAATGCCAATAGGCAAGCTATCGGAGGAAGCATTGGAAGCTAGACATAAAGATATTAGACATTTTCGAGAACATCACACAAGAAAATTTCTCGTATTGACACGAATAAAGATCTGATGAAAATGCTACTTTTATCATCAGATCCTAAACTTTCTTCTCTACGAAAAAGTAAATCCAACGGAAAGATAAAATTAGATCATAATATATTGGAGTACTATTGATGATAGCGATCGCGAAAATTTTTTGGAATCTGTTATGCCTACAGATTTAGATACAGATGTAACATTATCTGAACCAGAAAGTGATAATAATTAAAGTATTATATTTTATTTTTAAGTGTTCTATAGTATTTAATAATTTATGTTTATGTTTATGCTAAAATAAATATAATGTTTATGTTGAAACAATGACATACAACACTTTTTTTTTCTTTTTTTTTTTTTTTAGCATCCTATAATATTGCAATCTGTCGCCACTCAAGAACATTCAGCAATAGTTTTGATATGTATTGGTGGAGTCTAGTAAGATGTATATCCAACGTCATACTCTTATTTCAGTATTTGCCTTCTTCCCCTCCCCCACATCATGTCCACCCCGCCCCGCTCGCCCCACCCGCCCGCTCCCTTCCACTTTACTACTTCATTTTATTTATTTCATTTATTTCATTTATTTGCTTAGTTGGTTTGTTGTTGTAGTTTAAGCAGGTCTGTCGGTACCTTCCTCCTAAGTCTGCGAACCACTCTTCTCTCCCTCATGAGTCCAGCGGCCGTACTATTGGGATGAATCTCCAGTCTATCTCGATATTTAAGACTGTATTCCCTGATTGTCTCTCTCACCGTTAGGACTTTTAGATCTCGATGAATTATTTCATTCGTGACGAACCAAGGAGCATCAGTGATTACTCTAAGGACTTTTGACTGATATCTTTGTAGGATTTCTATGTTTGACTTTGAGGCTGTGTCCCATAGTTGTATCCCATATGTCCAAATCGGCTTCAGTATACTTTCGTATATTATTAACTTATTTTCAAGTGTTAGTTGTGATTTTCTGCCTATCATCCAGTAGACCTTATTGAGTTTTAAACCCAGTTGTTTGCGTTTGGCTTGAATATGTTTCCTCCAATTTAGTCGCCTATCTAGGTGTATGCCAAGGTATTTTGTATCATTTGCTTGAGGAATCAAGGTTTCATTTAAATATACCGCTGGGCAAGTCTCAGAGCGTGTAGTAAAAGTTACGTGGGTCGATTTGGTTTCGTTAGCTTTGATTCTCCATTTCTTTAGCCAGCCCTGGATAGTATTTAGGCTGTTCTGGAGATATCGAGATGCTATAGAAGGATCTCTGTGGCTTGCTAGTACTGCCGTGTCATCGGCGAATGTCGCAGTAGTAACGCTTACCTCTGTTGGAAGATCTGCCGTATACAACAAGTATAAAATTGGTCCTAGCACACAGCCCTGAGGTACCCACAGTACTGAGGATCTGATCCTATAAATTCCTGTTATTGCATCGTTTTGTTTTATAAAGAAATGCCTATTGCAGAGGTAGCTTTTGAGTATCGCATGGAACTCTTCCGGCAAATTTTGTTGGATTTTATACAATAGTCCGACGTGCCACACTTTATCGAACGCTTGCGAAATGTCAATAAAAGCTGCTGAGCAATATTTTTTTGTCTCTAGTGATAGCATAATTTTATTAGCAATTCTATGAACCTGCTCTATTGTGACGTGCTTTCGCCGAAAGCCATATTGATGTTTTGGTATAATTTGCTTTTTTCAATTGCTGGCATTAGTTTATGCAGTAGCAGCTTCTCTAGTAGTTTCGGCAAGATAGGTAGCAAGCTTATAGGTCTGTAAGATTTAACATTGCTTGCGTCTTTGTTGGGTTTTTGTATCATTATTATTTGTGCTACTTTCCATTGCAGTGGAAAGTAGCCTGTTCTTAATATTGCGTTGGCTAGTTGAGTGAGGAACAGGATTCCCTTATCTGGGAGCTCTTTCAAGATGCGTCCAGTAATGAGATCGTAGCCAGGGGCCTTTTTAGCGTTCAGATGTTTACTTATCGCATCACGAACCTCCTTCTTAGTAAATTTTACTGTTGTGATTTCGTGTTGCTGCATTGTTTTTATGCTTTCATGTATTGCCCTTTCTTCCTCTGGGCTCACTTCTCTGGGATTGGGGGAAAACACTTCAACAAGATGAGTCGCAAAATTTTCTACTTTTTCCTGGTCGGTTTTTGCCCAGCTACCATCCTGCTTTAGGATTGGCGGAGACACTTGCTGTGGCTGTTTTAATTTCTTGGTTGCCTTCCATAAGGTGTAATCCGAAGCTTTTGTAGAACTTAAATTTTTTAGATATGTTTGTATATTAGCATTTTTTTCCTCATTTTTCCTTTTTGAGTTCTTTAATAGCTTTATTTAATTTAGTTTTTAGTTCTGGAGATCTATAGCACTGCCATTATTTTCTAATTTTACGTTTTTCCTGTAGTTTCTCTCTTATTTCAAATGATGTTGTTTTTTGTTGGCTTTTTGCAACAGCCATGGGCGTTGAGTTCCATGCCGCTTGCTGTATATTAGTGTTAAAGTATTCTACTGCCTGGGTTATATCGTTTTCATCTTTTAGGAGTAATTGCGTACTCAGTGTCTCTACTACTAACTCTCTAAATTGTTGCCAGTTTGTGTTTTTATTGTGCAGCTTGCAGGGTTGCATTTCCATGATTACTCTTTTGCTTACATTGATTGTTAATGGTGAATGGTCTGAGGACAATTCCGGGCTTGTTTCCACTTTGAAATATTTTTTGGATATTCCTTTAATTATGCCAAAATCAATTATGTCAGGGATTTTTCTCCTATCTGTAGGCCAGTATGTTGGCATGCTTTGTGATATAGCTTCCATTTTTTTGTTTATGATGACATTGTATAGCATTCGCCCTTTAGGGTTTATCAATCTCGATCCCCATAGCTGGTGCTTGGCGTTAAAATCCCCTGCCGCCAAGAACCTGTTGCCTAGGGTTTCGAAGAACTCCGCGAATTGTTTACTAGTTATTACATGTTTTGGTGGGCAGTATATAGCAGAAAATGTTATTGTGCCAGCCCAATCTTTAACTAATACGGAAGTAGCTTGTAGGAATTCCCTCCCATAGTTGTCTAGCATCTCATGTCTAATATTATTTTTAATGATAATGGTGGTTCCCCCGTGTGTTGTTTCGTCGGGATGCATTGTATGATATATTGTATACTTTGGAATTCTTATGTGGTGCTTTTTAGTCAGGTGGGTTTCTGATATTAACATCACGTCTATTTTATTGGCATAGATATATAATTTGACCTCATTTACGTGTTGCATTAGTCCGTTTGCATTCCATGCTACAATTTTTAATGATTGAGCCATTAGGGTAGTTTTGCGACAAGAACTGTTAATATATTGAGCATGGCATCTATTTTGCCCATGAGCCCCTTCATCATATTTTTCAATTCTAGGATATCGTTCGTTTGCAATGATTGCATATTCTCTAACTGTTGGTTGGAGTTTTGATCAATTGTAGTTGGATTTTGATGTTGCTGTTGACTTGCTGCAGCTTGGGCATATGTGTAGTCTGCTCTCGTTGTTTTTAGGTTTGGCCTGTTTTCTTGGTTATTTAGATTTTTTATTTATTTTTCTCTTAGTGCGGGATACATGCTTTTTTGTAAATCTTTGTACACTCTGCAACCCTTATAGTTAGCAGGGTGGTTTCCATCACATAACACACATTTAACATCGTTAGATCTTGTTTTTCTTATACATTTAGCTGTTTCTAAAATTTCTGCTACCACACGCATCTTGCTTTGTGGTAGCAGAAATTTTTGGTGTAGCCGTACCGCTGACATTTTGAGCATTGTGGAGTCTCTCTTCTAGGACAGGGTTGTTCAAATTTTATCTTGCATTGTTGTAGGTTATTTATGCTATATATGTCTTTATTATTTTCCGCCGGTTTTAGTTCTACATGGAATAGGTAGAGGTTTCTTTGTGCCTCTCTGCAGCATATTCCATATGTTTGTTACCACATGTCCTTTGGTATTAATTTCTTGTTTTAATTCTTCTAAGTTGGTGGAGTGATGCATGTTTTTTAATATGACTCGAAAACTTCTCTCCTGTTTCAATTGATATGTGTGGAATTCAGTGTTTCTCATTTGTAGTTCTTTAATTATAGTTGTGTATTTTTTCGTGGTTTTAGGTTGTATTTTTACTTGCATGTTGTTTACTAATTTGATTGGTGTATTCCCCTTTAGCGATCCTTTCCAGCAAGTTCGTGAGGGAGGAGATGTTTGCAACACCATCCACAAATATAGGTGGGGATCTGAGTTTTTTTTTTCTTTAGGTGTTGGATCGTCTACCTCTGGAATTTCTTGTACATCTTGATCCAATTTTTCATATTTGTTTTGCAGAGGTATTTCTTGGTCTAGCCAGTATTTTTCTGTTTTTGGATGTTTGCTACCTTTTGCGGAAGTTGTTTCTGGGCTTCCTCGAATCCTCTTTTTCTTTGCTGTTGCCTCTTTCCCCCTCTGTCTTGTGGGTTTGCATTTGTGAGTTTCTTATCAGCTTTTTTCCCTTGTGGTGTACTTCCTACTGAGTAAGATCTTGGTCTATCTTGGAAAAATTCTTTAGGTAAGGTTTGTTGCATCATAAGTCTGCCGATATTCTGCTTCTTTTCTTGCAATGCATCGTCCAGGTTTCTCACGCTATCTTCTATGCTCCGTGGTTGGTCTGTATTTGTTGATGACCCTGATTTTCCGGGATTGTACTCATCAAGCAATTTTAGGCCCCCCCCAGAATCCTTGGGGCCTGCCTCCTTGGAGGATGGATTTTCCAGGACCTGTCCTGGGCTGCCACCTGGGGTAGTATCCTTTTTTGTTTTATCCATTGCCCATAAGGTTATCCATTGTTGCTGGTTTTGGTCCACCCCGGGTATTTTTATTTCCCCGATACTCTCCGGCAAGCCGACGAGCATACCCCAATCCGCCACCTGGGGAGGCGCCCTATGGGGGACCAGCAACCCCGCACGGGATACAACACTTTAATAACTATTATTACTACCGATAAGAGAGAGAGAGAGAAAGAACATCCCATTTTAACCTTCCATTGCTCTCGTTTAAAGAAACGAATTTTAGTTTTCTCGTATTAAAAACATTGTATTAACATAATTGAGAAAATAACTATACAGATATATTCTAAATGGTTATGAGTAAAAAGTCAGAAAGTTTCAGAGTCAACTTTTATGCCACATCTAAGTAATTAAAAAAAAAGAAATGTAAACTGAGCGTTTGCCTCATACGAGGGCAATAGAGGGTTCAGTGGTATTAAATATTTGTGATATAATATTATATTATATGAAAATAAGTTACGCGTTTGTAAACATGTAGCATTTAGGTCAACATATTAAAAAATAAAAAGAAATAACATTTAGTTTCGTTAAATTTAGAAATATGATTTTTTGACAAATTTCCTATATGTTCGTTACACTGTGCGGCGGGGACGATGTCGTCTTCTCGGTGTCGGTGATAAAAGCGGCGTATCATCGAGGCGATCGTGCGCGCGATCGCGACAAACCGTGCCAATTGCGCAATCGAATACTCGCTCAATTCTTCGGCAAGACATTGTACTACGTGCGAGAGTTCGTGATATGCGATCACGTCGGCATGGCGTTTCACAAGTCGTTTCGCGTGATCGATTCCGCCGCGATCGATCACATGTGCGCTTCAATCGCGGTCCGTCGCGACAACGTCGTCGACGCGAACACCGCGCGACCGATATCGACGATGTAAGATCTGTGGCAATAAAGGGGTGCCGTACGGCGCACTATGAGAGAAGATGCGAGTGAGTCGTTTCCTCACCATCATCCGTTCCTCTCGCGACGCAACGATTCCTCGTCGCTGCTGATCCCGATGGCGTTGTTGCTGCTCGCGGTTTGCGCGATCGCGTTCTTCGCGCTTGCGCGAGCGATACTCGCGATCGTTGGCACCGGTAGCGACGATGAATCGCGTCGACCATCGACGCGATCGTCCGATCGCGAACGATGCTGCAACCGCAACGACGCTTTCGGAAACGATCGTCTGGCGCCGTTCGACCGCTCGGATGTCGTCGTGCCCGAATGGTCCGAGGATACGCGTGAGTGCCTCGTGGCCGACGGTTACGCCGCGTGCTTCGAATGCGTCGAATCTCGGCGAGCGTCTCTGCGCGTGTGCGCGCACGTCAGCGAACCGGTCATCGTGCACACGTACGACGACGCGTACGACGGCAACGGCGATCGTCGCGATCTCGGCGGCGCGGACTTTACTCTCCGAGCCAACTCGTCGTCGGACAAGGGTTACTGCGTCAGCGAGGCACTAGCCGAGCGACTGCGCGATCTGACCGCGCCCGAGAGACGCCGCAACGACGCGGCTCGCACGCGACGCAAGTGCAGCGAGTACAACGCCGACTGGATCCTCGTGCGAAAGCGAGCGACGCGAGATGCCGCGGACAGTTCGTTCAATTTCGCATTTCGATGCAAGTATCCGCATCTCATGGCGAACGCGACCGGACCGATGTCCTCATGCTCGCACGACGTTGGTTGCAACGGTCGCGGACGTTTGGACGCGGCGTCTCGCTCGTCCGCGATTGATCCGTTCGTGAACGGCCGATGCGAATGCGACGACGGTTGGATCTCCAAGTACAACGACGTGGTCGGTCCATTCTGTCACGAGGCGATGATCGGCGAGTGGCCGAGCATGTTGCCCGGCCAGGATATCGACAGCAACGCGATGCTGGATCTCTCGTCCGAATTCATCGACGAGAACTTTCGCGCGATCATCGCGCGCGAACGAGTCGACGGCCAGGACACCCGAGTGAAGTTGATCAATCTGTGCACTCCGTGCCCCATTGTGGCCACGGACGGCGAGGCGTACTTTTGCGGCGACAACCACGATTCAAGAGCGTAACAACGCCGATCCGTTCATCGTGATAGCGAACATCGGGATTCGCCGCCATTGCGATTATCTGCGCGGAAACGGTGGTAGATTTCGCAACGCGTGTCTCAAGATCACGGCGTCCGAGGGCCTGGTGCCCGATCGACTCCTGCTGCAGTTCATGACGCGGGACGACGCGAGCGTGAAGAAATTCGTCATGGAGATAGGTGTTCTGGTGAACAAATCCAGCATTCGACGATGGTTCGGCGGACCGGACGACGATTTCGACGCGTCTCCGAATTATCGGAGATTCGCGCGATCGCTGTGCGCACCAGAGGGTGACGCGTTGAAAGACTGCGGCACGGTGTGGACGTTCGACCATCCGATCTTAAATCATCGACAACGAGTCTGCGAGTCGCTTCGACTCTTCTGGGGCAGCGCCCACACCGACCTGGCGTTCGCTTCGGATCGTTTGAACTTCCCGTTGCCCTTTTACAGCGACAGACTGGTCGTTAATTATTATCTCTATTACCCCCAGGGGCATGTTGGTGAACGACGCAGAACGCATGATTCGTGGACTCCTCAGACAAGAGGCTTACGAGTGTCCGGATCGATGCGGAGTCGATAATTTGGATTACTTTTACGGAAAATACGTGTACACCGATCATGAAACGGCACACAATATGGCGCGAGCAATGTTGCCCGTGTGTCTTGTACGACACACGGACAGCGACGACGGTTCCGAGTACATGCGATCAACGATCAATTGCGCGCATCCGAACGACACCGCTTGCGTCATGATGCGGAGCGACCATCTGACGATTTACGCGCGTCTTCTGTGGTACCCGTCGGACATGCGAATGTTGCGATTCTGCGCCGAGCGCAGCAACTGCGGCGAAAACGATTGCGACTACGACCAGAACGCGGTGTACGAATAGAGCGAATGACGAGCGAGAAGGAAAGCGGGCGGGATGTTGCGGAAGGGGGGAGGCGAATAAGAAATACACGAAATATGGAAAAATGAATTCTCTCTTATTGATCGGTGGGCGTGTCAATGCGCGCGTGAACGTTCTCGTCGCTTTGACGAGTCGCGAGGAAAAGATCGGACCACGACGGCACGAAATTGCATTGACAATCGCCGCATGGTGCGTACTGCGACGCGATTTTCGCTCGCCGTCGGCAAACTGCCGTCAGTCCGCGCGTCTCGGCCAACCTAGCTCTCACGAAATCGGTTGGGCGCCAGGTGCAACGGGCTGCACCGTTCACCAACGCTACGCGACACCTCACCAAAGGGCCGAGACACGCGAAGTCGACGGGACCGGTAGCTCTTCGATGTTTAAGTCGGTAGACGGGAAGGGTTCGTCGGAAGTCGGGAATGACCGGGAAAGCACAAGAATAACGAGGCGCGTTTCGACTATCTTTAGCTTTATTGTTTCGGGAATCGGAACGGTCCGATCCCTCGATACGATACACTCCGCTTGGGCTCTCGCGAATTCGATATTGTTCGCTACGCCGATAACTTTGACGAGACCTTTTACGCGCACGACACCGAAACGATAATGCAGGTGGAAGGTCTTACAAAATCGGGGACCTCCCGGCGACGTAGTTCTCCTCTCCTCTCCCTCTCACGCTCGCTCTGGCACACGCTGTCGCTGACGTCCCCTTCCAGGCGAGCTGTACGTTCGGAGCCCTCCGCTTGCTGACGCCAAAAACTTCACTAATTTCCTTGCTTGTATTCTCTGGTGCGGTAGTCGATATCTCTCCGCTACTATTCGGAAGCAGGTCGGCGATATTAGAGAGCGCGACAATGGGAGTCTCCTCTTTTTATTTTCTTCTCCCGACAGGCTTTCTTGTCCGTTTGTTTGTCTCGTGCTACCTGTCTTTCCCCGTTCCTCGGTAAATCTCCCTATACGGGAATCCTTCCGCGGATCTTTGTTTTTCGATCCGCGGGACGGGTGCTCGGTCTCACTCTCTTGCTCGTTCTCTCTCTCTCTCTTGCTCACACTCGCCCGATCTCCGTGTTCAGGCTGGCTCTGTCTAGCCGGCGTTCACGCGCCAAGCACGGGAACGCCGACCGTTCGGCGCGATATCCTTGCAGGCCTGTGGACAACGGAAGCGACAGTGAGAACCTTTCACGACGATACGAAACCGATACTTGTATTATTAAAGGAGTGCATTCACCTGGGGTGGCGGTCTTGCCGAGGGGGTGTCGTCCTCTTCCTTCCTCCACCGATCCCTCCGCTCCTGATGGGCGGCGCAGGAGGTCCAGGGGCACAGAGCTCGGGGACGCGGGACCGTTCCACCTGCGCGCTCCGACTACTAACACTAATTATTACGGGGGGGAGCGCAAGGCGACACCCCCCCCCCGAGAGTCTCGCCTAAGGGCCGAAAGGTCGGCCTGTGACGGGCGCCTTTCCGGCTGCCACGTCACAACTCCCCCCTCCCCGACGAAGACCTGCAAGATCTTGTGCCCGCTGTCCGCCGCTGACCATCCACCTGCTTCACCCTCGGTCTCTCTCGTGAGTCTCGACACGGCACGCGGGGGCGGAATTGCGAGCGACCGGCGGGGCCTTCCCCGTCTTCCGCGGATTCGCATACAAAAAAAAAACCAGAAAAAAAAAGGAACGGAAGGGGATAGGAAAGAGAAAGGGCGACACTACTCTAGGCCTCTTTTCCCTTTATTAATCAACAAAAAAAAATTTTGCAAGACCCCCTCTCAAAAAAAGAAACCCCGACACCAAAAAAAAAAATTCCCGATACATTATGTCTTCCTTTCGGGAGCGGTACGCGGGAGTGGCCTTCTCCGGCCGAGCGGCCCTCTAACCGCTTCTTCGCCACTCCTCCCGGCAACGCGGGCAGTCCCGGAGGGTCGCTCCCCGTTCTCCGCACCGATAACAAAATTCTTCCCCGCGGCTATCAGGGCACGCGGAGTATCGGTGCCCGGCGCTGCCACAATTCCAGCAGCCCCCAGCGCGGCCTCGAGACCGCGGCCTCCGAGCTCCGGGCGTCCCCCCTCGCGATCCGCCGGCCCCCGAGGTGGATCCAGCCGCGGGTCGGGGTCCAGGCTCTTCGCGGACCGGCGAGCGGCTCCCCCTCATCTCTCGCCCGGCCTCCTCCCTCACCTGCACCAACAAGTCATCCCAGAGGTCCCACCACCCCTCCGTCTGCATCTGCACATATTGCACGACGCGGGGTGGAGGAACCGTCTGGGTGGCGGCGTCCACCATCAGAGGGATTTCCCGGACGACGGCCCCTCGTGTGGTGGTCGTCTCCCTCCGGTGGGTCTCCCAAACGTCCCCCGCTCCGGCCCAAAATCCGGGATGCTCCCGGGCTATGGTCCGGAAAATACTGCGATAGCGACGACGGAAGGCGTCCCACTTTCTGTCCGTCTCGGACATGCCGCCCTCCTCTTAGCGCGGTACGGTACGGTAACCTAGGAGGCAAGTGGTTCTTCGTAAGGATTTAGTTCCTTGACGTGTACTTTTCCGATAAGGCTCCCGTCCAGTCGCGCGAGCTCACACACCACCGCTGACCGTACTCTAGAAATCTTAAAGGGGTCGTCAAACTTCGGTGCTAATTTTGCGGCCGTGTGCTGAGCCGCGGACGAAAGCACGTGCTGTCGCTTCCACACCAAATCGCCCTTCTGGTACACGACGGGACGCCTACGCAAATTATAACGCCTCGATTGGCGCTGATACGCGGACTCTAGATTTTCCGCAACCCAGGAATGTATTGACTGCAACCGACGCATGCGGGCCGACCATTCGGCCGGATCCCGCGATGATATCTCGATAGTTTTTTCCCCTCGACGCCTCGCGGAACTCAGCGGGTCTAATTCTCGTCCGAGGTTGAGGAACGCGGGAGAAGTCCCGATCGACGAGTGATGCGCGGAATTATACGCGAAACGAAAATCGGTAAGGTGCGCATCCCACTCGCGGTGGTCGTCTCCGAGGAAGGCCACGATCATCGTCTTTAAAATTCGGTTCACCCGCTCTACCGGATTGGCCTGCGGGTGATACGGCGTTACGGTACTGTGATGTATGCCGTTTTCTTTTGCGAACTGCTCGATATCCTTATTGACGAACTCGGTACCGTTGTCTGTCAACAAGACCTTCGGTGTTCCCCAGCGCGATATTACGAGATCGTCGAGAGCGGCCCGAATGAGCTTTCCGTTCGCGCTACGCAGGGGCCGGCACTCCATCCATTTGGAAAATAAATCCTGGATCACTAAGAGATAGGAGTAACCGGCCCGGCTGCGCGGCAACGGGCCCATTATGTCGGCCGCGACCACGTCCAGGGCCTCTCGACGACCCTCCGACCCATCAGGCCGGCAGGGGCCTGCTGGTCCACCTTGGTCCGCTGACAGACTCCGCATCGTCTAACGTAATTTGCGGCATCCCGAAACATATTGGGCCAGTAATAGGCGACGGCAAGACGATGATACGTCTTCTCGACGCCTAGATGGCCCGACTGAGGATGATCGTGGGATTCCCCGAGCGCCTCGCCCCGCGATTCGGCAACACCAACTTCCAACGATCGAGATCCTCCACCAAATCCGAGATTATTTTCGTGGGCCTCAAGAAATATAACCTTTCCTCAATAATTCGCCAAGTCGGGAAACGCTTCGGGTCCTTCGAGACCTCTCGATAACGCTTGCGGTACCATTTGTCGGAGGTCTCCGGTACCTCCGACTCGACATTCGCCTCGAGATCACTTCCTTCTCTCATTGCCGTGGCCGTCATTGGGGTCTCGGAATCCCCCCCATACATGCGCGATAGCGCGTCGGGAACATGATGCAGTGCTCCCTTGCGATGTATGATTTCGTAATCATACTCTAATAACTCTAATGCCCATCGTGCAAGTCGACCCGTGGGATTGCTCAAATTGTGTAGCCACCTTAAGCTGCTGTGATCGGTAATCACGGTAAAACGGTAGCCTTCCAAATAAGGTCTGAACTTCTTTATCGCCCAAACGACCGCCAAACACTCGAGCTCCGTGGTGCTGTATTTTCTTTCCGCGTCCGCGAGCACGCGGCTCGCGTACGCGATGACGCGCTCGACCCCGTCGATTGTCTGCGTCAATACAGCTCCCACGCCCACGGAACTCGCGTCGGTCTGTACGATAAACGGTACCTCGAAATTTGGGCACGAAAGGATCGGAGCAGTGGTCAAATCAGATCTTATTTTCTCAAAAGCGGTAGTTTACTCGGTAGTCCACTCCAATCGCCTGCCTTTCCTAAGCAGTCGCGTGAGCGGTTCGCAAATAGTCGCGAACTTCGGTAAAAAGCGACGATACCACGACGCCATCCCTAAAAAGCGGCGTAGTTGCTTTAAATTGGTCGGCGCCGGGTATGCGAGAAGCGGCTGGACTTTCTCGTCGTCTACCTTTAAACCGTCGCGGTGCACCAAAAACCCGAGATATTTGACTTCCGAGCGGCAAAATTCGCATTTTTCTAAATTTACGGTAAGTCCGGCCGAGCTAATCTTTGCGAGAACGCGCGATAACCATTCGAGATGTTCTTCGAATGTTTCGGTAACTACGACAATATCATCTAAATACGCGAATGCATGGGGCTCCATCTCCGGCCCGATTAATTTATCGAGCAACCATTGAAAGGTGGCCGGAGCCCCCGATAATCCGTACGGCATTCGCGTAAAGTGATAGTGGCCTTTGCCCGGTACGGAAAAAGCGGTAATCTCTCGACTTTCTGCTGCCAGCGGTATCTGAAAGTAGGCCTGACTCAGATCTATCGTCGAGATGTATCGCGTGGACCGTAACTTGTCGAGAATTCCCGTCATGTTTGGCAACGGATATGCGTCCTTCTTCGCGACGTTATTTACTTTCCGAAAGTCGATACACAAGCGATATTTGCCACTCGGTTTCTTCACCATAACTACCGGATTTGACCACTCACTACCGGAGGGCTCGATAATTCCGGCCTTGAGCATAACGTCTACTTCCCCACGGATCGCCTCTTGCACTTTAGGCGACACTAAATAACATCGCTGCCGAATCGGTAAATGCGTCCCAACGTCGATTCGATGTTCTGTCAGCGACGTGACGCCGGGATTTTCGGCAGCAATCGGTACGGTATCATCTATAAATTTTGTGAGCTTTACTTCTTGCTCTCGCGACAATTCCGAGACCCCGCAACAAAAGCTCTGTTGTCCGCGCTCATTGCAGAAAGGATAGCGGCTCAGTGCGTCATCCGCGAAGCTCCATTCGCCCCGGGCGAAATCGAGAACTAAACGAAATCTCGCCAGAAAATCCATCCCCAGGATGGCCGGTACTGCGAGACTCGGTAAAAACCCGATCGTGAGCGTTTCTTGGCGTCCCTGCAATTCGAGAATAACGTCCGCTGACCCGTCCAGCGTGGTTAGCGTCCCGTCCGCCAGACGGATCCGGGAAGATACGGTACTCGGGAACGATAGCCCCTGCCCGCGGATTGCATCGATACCCTCTACACCAAAAAGGGTTCGATCCGAACCGGTATCGACCAACCCGAGCAGGGGAAACTCACCAATTAATATTTCAATGAATTGCAGGGACGCTCTCTCACGCCCTTCGAACGCACCATAAGAGCTCGCCACCCCCTGCTTTTTCTCGCGGGTCTCGGAAGCGGGAGGAGACGCAGGGACCCTCTCTAGCGTCTCCCTTCCCCGTTTCCCGCGCACGAGGGACACGTCCTCACTGTATGCTGCCCCCTTCCGCAGCGATAGCAGTGAACTCGCGGGGGCGCGCGACATTCGCGCGCCAAATGACCGGCCGAGTCGCAGTTCCAACATTTGTCGGAACCGCTCCTTGCTGCCGGTCCGGGGGCAGGTTCCCCGGCAGTTTCCTGCCGAGTACTTCTCCTCGCCCCCGTCCCCGCGCCCCCGGCTCGAGGAGTCGCCCAGCGATCCTCTCTCACCGGAGCCGGCGGGGTCGCCCCCGCCGGTTGACGCGTCACCTCCGCGGCGCGCGGACGCTTCCTCTCACGAATTTCCTCTCGCTCCGCAGCTCGATAATTCGATAAATGCTCGGCCGTCATCGCGGGAGACGGCCGAGACGAGCGCGGTGGCGGCCGATAGGCGAGATCCGGACACGCGGATCTCTCGAGAGGCAGAGGGGCACGATACTGGCTCGCGGCAGCGTAACTACGCTCGACGCGCGTCGCGAGCCTCTCTAACGCGTCTATCGACACGACATCATCTCGGTGCACCGAGATTTGTAGGCGCGGGAGCATATTTCTATGCGCGTAATTTAATAGCTCGACCTCACCCCACGGTGGGTCGAGCCGTCCGAACAGCCCGCGCATGCACGTTAAATAATCCGCGACCGGTTCATGTTCCCCCTGAGTGCGCCGCAAAATCTGATCGCGCAACGCGAATTGGAAGTCGGGGTCGCCGAACCGTGAGCGCATCGCGACCTCGAACTCACGCCACGAGAACCAACGAGACCTTCCCACACGGTACCACTCCAATGCGATGCCGGTGAGGAAAAACGGCATGCACTTGAGCATATCGGTGTCGGTAATCGGTACGATGTCCCTCCCCTCCGATATTCGCAGGAGGAACGCCTCTACATCACCTCCCGCCGCTCCGGAAAAACTTATATTCCAGCGACGCATCACGTTGTATGCGTCGCTGGTCGACATGGCGGGATGATTCGAGCGCACCTCCGGCCCTCGGGTCGGCGATCTCGGAACTTGCGGTACGAAAAGAGGAGGTATCTCCTCTGGCGGTAGCGATAACGGCGGTGGCGGTACCGCCCGGTACGGTGACGATATCCTCACCGTCGGCACCTTCAATGTATCGGGGCTGACCTTCCCCGGCTCGAGGACCGTTCTATCGACGAACTCGGGTTCCTCCGTTTTCCCCCCGATGTCTTCGCGCGACAGGGGCGGGCGCATCGCGTCCTCCGCCGGTGACGGCGGTGGAGGGTCTCGGCGCTCTGTTCGCTCGTAGCGGAGCAAGCGAGCACGGAGTGTCGCCGCGTTGCCCGTTGCGTTTATACCGCGCGCCGTCGCTTGGTCTCGCAGCTGCTCCAAGGGCAGCGCGTAGATCCACGCTTCGCGGTCGGAGTCTTCCGGCATGATTAGTCGATACTCCTCGCCGCGCACGAAACGGAACGGTAATCCTAAGCGCTATGAGACACCCGCAGCCTAAACTTTGGTGTGGAAGCGACCCGCCTGATGGGAGCCTCTTCAACGGCGCTATTAGCCGTTACGGCACACGAAGAACGGTACACGAAGAAAAAAAATGGTCCCCCAACACCAACAATCACCCCAACAATTTGGTAGCCAACAAGACAGGCACCGGGACACCACCACAACGAGAGCAGCCTCGATATCCCGAGCAGAGCGTGATCACGAAAAAAAAATATAGCAAAGAAACCCTGAGCGAAAATAATCGATAACTCTTACACCGCGACAAACGATCTCGCACGTGCCGAAATCCCACCGAAAAAAAACGAAAACACGGAAAGTCGTGCTCAGCGTCGGCAACCCGGAACCCGAAAAACCGTAAACACGAATCGAGCAAAAAAAAACGAGCCGAGACGTGTCGTCGTTTTCGCGACTTTCGGTTAATTTAAATTATCCTCTTTTGTCTCGACCAAATAGCGGAAATTATCTCGCCGACATCGGGCCCCACGTTGGGCGCCAAAAATTTGCGACGCGATTTTCGCTCGCCGTCGACAAACTGCCGTCGGTCCGCGCGTCTCGGCCAACCTAGCTCTCACGAAATCGGTTGGGCGCCAGGTGCAACGGGCTGCACCGTTCACCAACGCTACGCGACACCTCACCAAAGGGGCCGAGACACGCGAAGTCGACGGGACCGGTAGCTCTTCGATGTTTAAGTCGGTAGACGGGAAGGGTTCGTCGGAAGTCGGGAATGACCGGGGAAAGCACAAGAATAACGAGGCGCGTTTCGACTATCTTTAGCTTTATTGTTTCGGGAATCGGAACGGTCCGACCCCTCGATACGATATACTCCGCTTGGGCTCTCGCAAATTCGAGATTGTTCGCTACGCCGATAACTTTGACGAGACCTTTTACGCGCACGACACCGAAAACGATAATGCAGGTGGAAGGTCTTACAAAATCGGGGACCTCCCGGCGACGTAGTTCTCCTCTCCTCTCCCTCTCACGCTCGCTCTGGCACACGCTGTCGCTGACGTCCCCTTCCAGGCGAGCTGTACGTTCGGAGCCCTCCGCTTGCTGACGCCAAAAACTTCACTAATTTCCTTGCTTGTATTCTCTGGTGCGGTAGTCGATATCTCTCCGCTACTATTCGGAAGCAGGTCGGCGATATTAGAGAGCGCGACAATGGGAGTCTCCTCTTTTTATTTTCTTCTCCCGACAGGCTTTCTTGTCCGTTTGTTTGTCTCGTGCTACCTGTCTTTCCCCGTTCCTCGGTAAATCTCCCTATACGGGAATCCTTCCGCGGATCTTTGTTTTTCGATCCGCGGGACGGGTGCTCGGTCTCACTCTCTTGCTCGTTCTCTCTCTCTCTCTTGCTCACACTCGCCCGATCTCCGTGTTCAGGCTGGCTCTGTCTAGCCGGCGTTCACGCGCCAAGCACGAGAACGCCGACCGTTCGGCGCGATATCCTTGCAGGCCTGTGGACAACGGAAGCGACAGCGAGAACCTTTCACGACGATACGAACCGATACTTGTATTATTAAAGGAGTGCATTCACCTGGGGTGGCGGTCTTGCCGAGGGGGTGTCGTCCTCTTCCTTCCTCCACCGATCCCTCCGCTCCTGATGGGCGGCGCAGGAGGTCCAGGGGCACAGAGCTCGGGGACGCGGACAGTTCCACCTGCGCGCTCCGACTACTAACACTAATTATTACGGGGGGGAGCGCAAGGCGACACCCCCCCCCCGAGAGTCTCGCCTAAGGGCCGAAAGGTCGGCCTGTGACGGGCGCCTTTCCGGCTGCCACGTCACAGTACATCAAGAGCCAAATATCTCGAAACTGATTGTCATAATGAGATCGCACTCTCTCGATCGTCCTCATATCGAGGCTGAACGGTAATCGCACGAACGCGCAATACGGACAGTGCTCCGCGTGCAACGTGTTCAGTTCGGATCTCAACGCCACGCGATTCATCGACACCGTGAACAGACACGCGTGGCAGCGCACCGTCAATTTTTCGGAACCGTCTCGGTAGTCCGGTCGATGTCGATCCTCGTCGGCCCCAACTTCGTCGAGTCGTCGCACGATCACGTCCTCGTCGTCGTTCCACTCGTCCTCGTAGTCGTTCCGCTCGTCCTCGAGCGCCACAGTTTCAGCTTCGGACAGAGTCTCCTCGTCGGACGGTGCGCGAAACGTCGATACGCACGACGGTGTCACGACCACGGTGAAACCGTCGTCGACCAACGAGTCGACCGTGCTGCGCGACGCCAACCAATGACCGTTGTCAGGGTCAATGAAGCTGCCGGTCCGTTGCTCGGGAGCACGGTACGGGGAAGCACTCTCGCCGAAAGTAGACCACATCACGTCGTAATGATACGTCGTGCAAGCGCATCGACAATACGTTCGTCCGCGACAATCCGGGGAATGTTCCGCGGAGTGACAAAATTTACATTTGACGACGCATGAATCGGTGATGGGTAGTTCGGAGCATCGATTGAAGCAACAGTATCGCTACGTATCGTCGCGCACGTCGTCGCACAAACGTCAACTCAGCTGTCGTTGACACAACTGTAGAGAGAGTCGGGGCGAGTAAACGAAACTGCTCGATGTCGCCGTCATCGAGGACCGCAATCGCCAGCTGGATCGAAGCGACGGTACACGTTGACGATTCTCCGCGAGGAGGCGCCGATCAATTCCGCGACCGTGATCCCGCGCCTTGCGAATGAGATCGACGAATCTTCGAGCGTCGTCGTCGTCGTCCGGGTCGCTCATTCCCACGGCGCGTCAAAAACGCTCGAATTCTTGACGACAACGGGCGGCGATCGTTGGCCCAAGGCGGTACAGGATACGTCAGATACGCCTCGGCCATGTGCAGACTGACGCTGTGGAAGCTCAATATGCGTCGTACTAGTTCCAATCTTCCTTCCTCCACACCCACTTCTTCGTTCGGATGAGCAACCTCGGCCGGCAGCATCCATCGAGGACGACACGCCCCGATACGGACAACGGACCGCGCGGTGACATGACTCGAGAGAACTCGTCACCGCCGCAAGTTTCGGAACTAAACTGCGCACTCACATCGCTCCGCGCTCTTGTATCCTTCGTTATCTATATTTGTTCGTCGGTTGTTACTCGATGACAAACAACGCGGGATATTTCGAGGAGTGTCGCTGGATGCCGACGGAAGAATCACAGGGACGAGGCGTCGCGACCAAGTCGTCGTTGTCTTCGAACAGCGCGGCGGCTGCTTCGTGAACGGCGAACTCCTCGTCGTTGACTACAGCGTCAGCCGCTGCACCGTCGAACGACGCGTTGATCGCGTGATGTTCGTCACGGCCCTCGGCCGGATCGATCACCGCCACGGAGTATCTTTCGCCAAAATATCGGTATTAATGGCAGCTAACCAGAACATGACGTCTTCCAGATGCGCCTTCACCGTGACGTAGTCGTCCTCGGTACCGTTGACGTCGGATCGGACTCGACGACGTCGACGTCGAGCGTCGACCGTGAACACGTGGGTCAACACGAACAACAGTTCTCTCGTGACCTCGTATTCCGCTTTGGCGTTGGCCGCTGCAACGCCGCATCGTGTTCGGCCGATCGTCGAAATCGACGATCTTTGCAACTTAATGTCCAAACTGGGCCAGGGCGTGCGTCGAAGCTCGTGATCCTCGTTGCAGTATTCCTCGACGGCGGGCAACGAATTCAGTATTTTCAATTTTACTTGGTACGGAGTGGGCGGGGGTGAACTGAACTCCAGAGTCTTCCACAGGGAGCAAAGTTGAACGGAGTGAGACAATATGTCGTACACCAGTTTCTGACCTACGCGCTTGAGGCAACAATGTCGAATCGAGCTCGTCGTCGCGTCGCAATAACCGCGTTCAACGCGGCTCTGCTCGTCCTCGTCGTCGCAGCGATCTTCGTCGTCGCGACGACGTCGTCGCGGTTGCGGTAACGAGTGCATGTTTCCTCGCGCGATGTCGACGCTCGCGGTACCTCGAGACAGCGCACGATCGTTATTCACTGTTACTGATAGCCAACGAGTGGCAATTGATCACCCCCGACAATTGTTGCTCGTGTCTGAATCTCGACAGTGTCACGTACAGCGCCTTGTCGTTCATGCCGTGCGCGTCGATGTAACATCTCGGAAAGGTCAGTTCGTCTAGAGTTAAACTCTGGACCTGATAAAACCGTCGTGGCCGCGTCCATCACGAAGGGGAACATACGATTGTCGCAACGATCGCCATCTCGACGCGCCCATTTGCTGCTGTACTCGTAGGGTTTCACGCACGCGACACAACGCACCGTCTTTTGTCTCGACCACAACGGAATCGTCGGATTCAATCTCGCGCGCGATCACGCGTGATCCCACCTGCATGGGCCAATTCGCGTGAGCGTGAATCACGCGACAGCGCATACCGCGCAGCACGAAATGTTCATCCGCGGATCGTCGCGACGATCGTCGAAGCGCGTGCTGGTTCGGCAGCTCGAGGTAGCGTTGTTGTTGTTGTTGTTGTCGCTTCTAGCAACGTCACGACGTTCGGTCGCGACGACGCTACGTCTGTAGCGTAGACAGCACCGACCGCTTCGCGTATCGCCGTTATCGGCTCCGTGATAGATCGGGCAGTTTCGTCACGTCAGATAGCCGATGGCCCAATTCGCGTAGTTCACGCGTTCGTTGGACGCGACGATCAGTCGCGGCAATTGACCGAAGTCCGCGTCTATCGCGTCGTAAACGATCGCGCGCAGAGATCGAGTGAACGGACTCATGTCGACGGTGCGCGTTCGCGGCATACCGTGCAGAGCGGACAACGCGGGGCACTCGTGACCGCCGGATCGCGCGGTGAAACATGTCAAACGGCGCAGCAGACGCGGATCGGTGGCTTTCACGTTTTCGTACATGAAGCAGATATCGTCGTAATCGAGCATCGTGCGAATCGCTTGATCCTCCACCTCGCCGATGGGTGCTGATTGCAATCGCCCGCTATCAGAACGGTTCGTCCGCGGAGCGCCGCGTTCAACAGCTCGGCCAACGAGCCCTCGATCAAAGAGTACTCGTCTACGAAGATCAATTGGTCGAAATTGAGACTCGCGGACGTGTTCAGTCGACGAATGCGTTCGAGCAGTTCGCAGCGACCCGCGACACTGCGTCGCAGATTCAACCAAACGTACAAATTGCGTATGTTCAACAGATTCATCAGATATGAATCGATCGTTTTGCCAGCAAATTATTGTACGATGCGAATCGTTTGGTCGTGGAATCGATAAAATTGCGCTTCTTCACCAGATATAACACGTTCGCGAAACGATCGAGCATGAATCCGAGCAGGAACGTTTTCCCTGAACGGCCACACCGTCTATCACCACGCGACGATCACCGTCACGCGCCGCCGTCGTCCATACACGCTCGATCGTGTTGACGATTCGTCTCTGCTCCTCGGTCATACCAACGACGCTTTCGCGACGTCGCGAGGTCTTCCTTTCGGGAGCGGTACGCGGGTGTGGCCTTTCTCCGGCCGAGCGGCCCTCTAACCGCTTCTTCGCCACTCCTTCCCGGCAACGCGGGCAGTCCGCGGAGGGTCGCTCCCCGTTCTCCGCACCGATAACAAAATTCTTCCCCGCGGCTATCAGGGCACGCGGAGTATCGGTGCCCGGGGCTGCCAACAATTCCAGCAGCCCCCAGCGCGGCCTCGAGACCGCGGCCTCCGAGCTCCGGGCGTCCCCCCTCGCGATCCGCGGCCCCCGAGGTGGATCCAGCCGCGGGTCGGGGTCCAGGCTCTTCGCGGACCGGCGAGCGGGCTCCCCCTCATCTCTCGCCCGGCCTCCTCCCTCGCCTGCACCAACAAGTCATCCCAGAGGTCCCACCACCCCTCTCGTCTGCGTCTGCACATATTGCACGACGCGGGGTGGGGGAACCGTCTGGGTGGCGGCGTCCACCATCAGAGGGATTTCCCGGACGACGGCCCCTCGTGTGGTGGTCGTCTCCCTCCGTGGGTCTCCCAAACGTCCCCCGCTCCGGCCCAAAATCCGGGATGCTCCCGGGCTATGGTCCGGAAAATATACTGCGATAGCGACGACGGAAGGCGTCCCACTTTCTATCCGTCTCGGACATGCCGCCGTCTCTCTTAGCGCGGTACGGTACGGTAACCTAGGAGGCAAGCGGTTCTAGTGTAAGGTTTTAGTTCCTTGACGTGTACTTTTCCGATAAGGCTCCCGTCCAGTCGCGCGAGCTCACACACCACCGCTGACCGTACTCTAGAAATCTTAAATGGGCCGTCAAACTTCGGTGCTAATTTTGCGGCCGTGTGCTGAGCCGCGGACGAAAGCACGTGCTGTCGCCTTCCACACCAAATCGCCCTTCTGGTACACGACGGGACGCCTACGCAAATTTATAACGCCTCGATTGGCGCTGATACGCGGACTCTAGATTTTCCGCAACCCAGAAATGTATTGACTGCAACCGACGCATGCGGCCGACCACTCGCCGGATCCCGCGATATTTCGATATTTTTTTCCCCTCGACGCCTCGCGGAACTCAGCGGGTCTAATTCGCGTCCGAGGTTGAGGAACGCGGGAGAAGTCCCGATCGACGAGTGATGCGCGGAATTATACGCGAAACGAAAATCGGTAAGGTGCGCATCCCACTCGCGGTGGTCGTCCCCGAGGAAGGCCACGATCATCGTCTTTAAAATTCGGTTCACCCGCTCGACCGGATTGACCTGCGGGTTGATACGGCGGTTACGA
>NW_020230066.1:0-39322 GCF_003227715.2 Harpegnathos saltator | reverse complement strand
TACTGTGATGTATGCCGTTTTCTTTTGCGAACTGCTCGATATCCTTATTGACGAACTCGGTACCGTTGTCTGTCAACAAGACCTTCGGTGTTCCCCAGCGCGATATTACGAGATCGTCGAGAGCGGCCCGAATGAGCTTTCCGTTCGCGCTACGCAAGGGCCGGCACTCCATCCATTTGGAAAATAAATCTTGGATCACTAAGAGATAGGAGTAACCGGCCCGGCTGCGCGGCAACGGGCCCATTATGTCGGCCGCGACCACTGTCCAGGGCTTCTCGACGACCCTCCGCCCCATCAGGCCGGCAGGGGCCTGCTGGTCCACCTTGGTCCGCTGACAGACTTCGCATCGTCTAACGTAATTTGCGGTATCCCGAAACATATTGGGCCAATAATAGGCGACGGCAAGACGATGATATGTTTTCTCGACGCCCAAATGGCCCGCCTGAGGATGATCGTGGGATTCCCCGAGCGCCTCGCCCCGCGATTCGCCCGGCAACACCAATTTCCAACGATCGAGATCCTCCACCAAATCAGAAATTATTTTCGTGGGCCGCAAGAAATATAATTTTTCCTCGATAATTCGCCAAGTCGGGAAACGCTTCGGGTCCTTCGAGACCTCCCGATAACGCTTGCGGTACCATTTGTCGGAGGTCTCCGGTACCTCCGACTCGACATTCGCCTCGAGATCACTTCCTTCTCTCATTGCCGTGGCCGTCATGGGGGTCTCGGAATCCCCCCCATACATGCGCGATAGCGCGTCGGGAACATGATGCAGTGCTCCCTTGCGATGTATGATTTCGTAATCATACTCTAATAACTCTAATGCCCATCGTGCAAGTCGACCCGTGGGATTGCTCAAATTGTGTAGCCACCTTAAGCTGCTGTGATCGGTAATCACGGTAAAACGGTAGCCTTCCAAATAAGGTCTGAACTTCTTTATCGCCCAAACGACCGCCAAACACTCGAGCTCCGTGGTGCTGTATTTTCTTTCCGCGTCCGCGAGCACGCGGCTCGCGTACGCGATGACGCGCTCGACCCCGTCGATTACTGCGTCAATACAGCTCCCATGCCCACGGAACTCGCGTCGGTCTGTACGATAAACGGTACCTCGAAATTTTGGCACGAAAGGATCGGAGCAGTGGTCAAATCAGATCTTATTTTCTCAAAAGCGGTAGTTTGCTCGGTAGTCCACTCCCATCGCCTGCCTTTCCTAAGCAGTCGCGTGAGCGGTTCGCTAATAGTCGCGAACTTCGGTAAAAAGCGTCGATACCACGACGCCATCCCTAAAAAGCGGCGTAGTTGCTTTAAATTGGTCGGCGCCGGGTATTCGAGAAGCGGCTGGACTTTCTCGTCGTCTACCTTTAAACCGTCGCGGTGCACCAAAAACCCGAGATATTTGACTTCCGAGCGGCAAAATTCGCATTTTTCTAAATTCACGGTAAGTCCGGCCGAGCTAATCTTTTCGAGAACGCGCGATAGCCATTCGAGATGTTCTTCGAAGGTTTCGGTAACTACGACAATATCATCTAAATACGCGAATTTCTGGCCCGATTAATTTATCGAGAAGCCGTTGAAATGTGGCCGGAGCCCCCGATAATCCGTACGGCATTCGCGTAAAGTGATAGTGGCCTTTGCCCGGTACGGAAAAAGCGGTAATCTCTCGACTTTCTGCTGCCAGCGGTATCTGAAAGTAGGCCTGACTCAGACTCTCAACTATCGTTGAGATGTATCGCGCGGACCGTAACTTGTCGAGAATTCCCGTCATGTTTGGCAACGGATATGCGTCCTTCTTCGAGACGTCATTTACTTTCCGAAAGTCGATACAAAAGCGATATTTGCCACTCGGTTTCTTCACCATAACTACCGGATTTGACCACTCACTACCGGAGGGCTCGATAATTCCGGCCTTGAGCATAACATCTACTTCCCCACGGATCGCCTCTTGCACTTTAGGCGACACTAGATAACATCGCTGCCGAATCGGTAAATGCGTCCCAACGTCGATTCGGTGTTCTGTCAGCGACGTGACGCCGGGATTTTCGGCAGCGATCGGTACGGTAGAATCGATAAATTTTGTGAGCTTTACTTCTTGCTCTCGCGACAATTCCGAGACCCCGCAACAAAAGCTCTGTTGTCCGCGCTCATTGCAGAAAGGATAGCGGCTCGGTGCGTCATCCGCGAAGCTCCATTCGCCCCGGGCGAAATCGAGAACTAAACGAAATCTCGCCAGAAAATCCATCCCCAGGATGGCCGGTACTGCGAGACTCGGTAAAAACCCGATCGTGAGCGTTTCTTGGCGTCCCTGCAATTCGAGAATAACGTCCGCTGACCCGTCCAGCGTGGTTAGCGTCCCGTCCGCCAGACGGATCCGGGAAGATACGGTACTTGGGAACGATAGCCCCTGCCCGCGGATTGCATCGATACCCTCTACACCAAAAAGGGTTCGATCCGAACCGGTATCGACCAACCCGAGCAGGGGAAACTCACCAATTAATATTTCAATGAATTGCAGGGACGCTCTCTCACGCCCTTCGAACGCACCATAAGAGCTCGCCACCCCCTGCTTTTTCTCGCGGGTCTCGGAAGCGGGAGGAGACGCAGGGACCCTCTCTAGCGTCTCCCTTCCCCGTTTCCCGCGCACGAGGGACACGTCCTCACTGTATGCTGCCCCCTTCCGCAGCGATAGCAGTGGACTCGCGGGGGCGCGCGACATTCGCGCGCCAAATGACCGGCCGAGTCGCAGTTCCAACATTTGTCGGAACCGCTCCTTGCTGCCGGTCCGGGGGCAGGTTCCCCGGCAGTTTCCTGCCGAGTACTTCTCCTCGCCCCCGTCCCCGCGCCCCCGGCTCGAGGGGTCGCCCAGCGATCCTCTCTCACCGGAGCCGGCGGGGTCGCCCCCGCCGGTTGACGCGTCACCTCCGCGGCGCGCGGACGCTCCCTCTCACGAATTTCCTCTCGCTCCGCGGCTCGATAATTCGATAAATGCTCGGCCGTCATCGCGGGAGACGGCCGAGACGAGCGCGGTGGCGGCCGGTAGGTGAGATCCGGGCACGCGGATCTCTCGGGAGGCGGAGGGGCACGATATTGGCTCGCGGCAGCGTAACTACGCTCGACGCGCGTCGCGAGCCTCTCTAACGCGTCTATCGACACGACATCATCTCGGTGCACCGAGATTTGTAGGCGCGGGAGCATATTTCTATGCGCGTAATTTAATAGCTCGACCTCACCCCACGGTGGGTTGAGCCGTCCGAACAGCCCGCGCATGCACGTTAAATAATCCGCGACCGGTTCATGTTCCCCCTGAGTGCGCCGCAAAATCTGATCGCGCAACGCGAATTGGAAGTCGGGGTCGCCGAACCGTGAGCGCATCGCGACCTCGAACTCACGCCACGAGAACCAACGAGACCTTCCCACACGGTACCACTCCAATGCGATGCCGGTGAGGAAAAACGGCATGCACTTGAGCATATCGGTGTCGGTAATCGGTACGATATCCCTCCACTCCGATATTCGCAGGAGGAACGCCTCTACATCACCTCCCGCCGCTCCGGAAAAACTTATATTCCAGCGACGCATCACGTTGTATGCGTCGCTGGTCGACATGGCGGGATGACTCGAGCGCACCTCCGGCCCTCGGGTCGGCGATCTCGGAACTTGCGGTACGAAAAGAGGAGGGATCTCCTCTGGCGGCAGCGATAACGGCGGCGGCGGTACCGCGCGGTACGGTGACGATATCCTCACCGTCCTCACCTTCAATGTATCGGGGCTGACCTTCCCCGGCTCGAGGACCGTTCTATCGACGAACTCGGGTTCCTCCGTTTTCCCCCCGATGTCTTCGCGCGACAGGGGCGGGCGCATCGCGTCCTCCGCCGGTGACGGCGGTGGAGGGTCTCGGCGCTCTGCTCGCTCGTAGCGGAGCAAGCGAGCACGGAGTGTCGCCGCGTTGCCCGTTGCGTTTATACCGCGCGCCGCCGCTTGGTCTCGCAGCTACTCCAAGGGCAGCGCGTAGATCCACGCTTCGCGGTCGGAGTCTTCCGGCATGATTATTCGATACTCCTCGCCGCGCACGAAGCGGAACGGTAATCCTAAGCGCTATGAGACACCCGCAGCCTAAACTTTGGTGTGGAAGCGACCCGCCTGACGGGAGCCTCTTCAACGGCGCTATTAGCCGTTACGGCACACGAAGAACGGTACACGAAGAAAAAAAAATGGTCCCCCAACACCAACAATCACCCCAACAATTTGGTAGCCAACAAGACAGGCACCGGGACACCATCACAACGAGAGCAGCCTCGATATCCCGAGCAGAGCGTGATCACGAAAAAAAAATATAGCAAAGAAACCCTGAGCGAAAATAATCGATAACTCTTACACCGCGACAAATGATCTCGCACGTGCCGAAATCCCACCGAAAAAAAACGAAAACACGGAAAGTCGTGCTCAGCGTCGGCAACCCGGAACCCGAAAAACCGTAAACACGAGTCGAGCAAAAAAAAACGAGCCGAGACGTGTCGTCGTTTTCGCGACTTTCGGTTAATTTAAATTATCCTCTTTTGTCTCGACCAAATAGCGGAAATTATCTCGCCGACATCGGGCCCCACGTTGGGCGCCAAAAATTTGCGACGCGATTTTCGCTCGCCGTCGGCAAACTGCCGTCGGTCCGCGCGCCTCGGCCAACCTAGCTCTCACGAAATCGGTTGGGTGCCAGGTGCAACGGGCTGCACTGTTCACCAACGCTACGCGACACCTCACCAAAGGGCCGAGACACGCGAAGTCGACGGGACCGGTAGCTCTTCGATGTTTAAGTCGGTAGACGGGAAGGGTTCGTCGGAAGTCGGGAATGACCGGGAAAGCACAGGAATAACGAGGCGCGTTTCGACCATCTTTATCTTTATTGTTTCGGGAATCGGAACGGTCCGACCCCTCGATACGATACACTCCGCTTGGGCTCTCGCGAATTCGAGATTGTTCGCTACGCCGATAACTTTGACGAGACCTTTTACGCGCACGACACCGAAACAATAATGCAGGTGGAAGGTCTTACAAAATCGGGGACCTCCCGGCGACGTAGTTCTCCTCTCCTCTCTCTCCCACGCTCGCTCTGGCACACGCTGTCGCTGACGTCCCCTTCCAGGCGAGCTGTACGTTCGGAGCCCTCCGGTTGCTGACGCCAAAAACTTCACTAATTTCCTTGCTTGTATTCTCTGGTGCGGTAGTCGATATCTCTCCGCTACTATTCGGAAGCAGGTCGGCGATATTAGAGAGCGCGACAATGGGAGTCTCCTCTTTTTATTTTCTTCTCCCGACAGGCTTTCTTGTCCGTTTGTTTGTCTCGTGCTACCTGTCTTTCCCCGTTCCTCGGTAAATCTCTCTATACGGGAATCCTTCCGCGGATCTTTGTTTTTCGATCCGCGGGACGGGTGCTCGGTCTCACTCTCTTGCTCGTTCTCTCTCTCTCTCTTGCTCACACTCGCCCGATCTCCGTGTTCAGGCTGGCTCTGTCTAGCCGGCGTTCACGCGCCAAGCACGGGAACGCCGACCGTTCGGCGCGATATCTTTGCAGGCCTGTGGACAACGGAAGCGACAGCGAGAACCTTTCACGACGATACGAAACCGATACTAGTATTATTAAAGGAGTGCATTCACCTGGGGTGGCGGTCTTGCCGAGGGGGTGTCGTCCTCTTCCTTCCTCCACCGATCCCTCCGCTCCTGATGGGCGGCGCAGGAGGTCCAGGGGCACAGAGCTCGGGGACGCGGGACCGTTCCACCTGCGCGCTCCGACTACTAACACTAATTATTACGGGGGGGAGCGCAAGGCGACACCCCCCCCCCCCCCCCGAGAGTCTCGCCTAAGGGCCGAAAGGTCGGCCTGTGACGGGCGCCTTTCCGGCTGCCACGTCACACCGCATAACCCTGGAGGTTTACGTCACGATGAGCGAACTGTTATAGGCTTTAAACAACGTTAGCTCATTGCTCAAAACACACATTGCTTGGCGCCAGGATCCTCATCATGGTGGTAAAGTAACGCTGTACTGCACATGCGATATTCAAGAATGTAATAAACTTCATTTCGTGAAGTTTTCCGACAAAGTGGCTCGTATATTTGGCTTCGGTATGTATAGACTGAGCGAAGAATTAATTCATCTTAATTTGTCGAAAATTATGCAGGGACATGTGGCGTACTATCCCAATACTGATCGTAATGTGAATCCCCAGAAAGCTGGAGAACAAAAGTTTTACGCTTTCACCACGGCAAAACGTAAACTTATGTTCGACGAACCAGGTGGTGTGGTGCGGGATGTACCTGATAAACTTTTTGTTTATTGCGATATTTGCGAGTCCTATATAACGGGAGACGTGCATTCTCCTCTTCTCCGAGTGTTTCCCGTCGAATACAACGATGGTAAATATGCCTACGGATGTAACATGGTAAAGCATTATTCGCCACCGAATTATATTCCATTGCGGTTAACATATTTCCGCACGATCGAAATATTGGGTTGGCAACTAAGTGACTGCGGATTTTGTCGACAGATGGATTTTACACTTTCTTTTGTTTCGTTAACGTGTTCAAAGTACCTAACCTATATTTTTTTCTTATTTTTTGGACTTCTACCTTTCATTTAGTACAAAAATTATATCGATTAGTTCTTTAGTTTTGTTTTTATCCCAATTTAAAGAAGGAAGAGCAAGACGTGCACTTCAGACATATTTTATTGTATTATTTCCGAAAAGGCAAGAACGCATCGCAAGCACACAAGAAGTTATGTGCCGTATATGGGAATGAAGCCTTGAAAGAAAGGCAGTGTCAAAATTGGTTTGCCAGATTTCGTTCTGGTGATTTTTCATTGAAACATGCTCAACGATCTGGCCGTCCAGTTGAAGTCGATGAGACCCATATCAAGGCCATTATCGATTCAGATCATCATAACACAACACGTGATATTGCAGAGAAGCTCAATGTATCGCATACATGCATTGAAAAAATTTAAAAAAGCAAATTAAAAATTTTGAGTTTTCATTCTTATTTAAAATCCGCAATCACTTAGTTGCCAACCCAATAGATATAAGAGATTAGGTTGGCGAAAGAATACCATTTGAATTTGGGACGTTGACACTCACATTACAATTTAGACATCGAGATTAGAAATAATTATTCCGTAATTAGAACACATAGATATGACACCTTATTTAGAATATTACGAAGCATAATCCGAGGGAAATCGTGTTGGCGGAATTCCACGAGTATTAGTAGAATCGCGGTATCAGAGCGGTCACGGTATTGGTAGTTTTCTCGGTGGTCTGTTCGGACGGGTGTTGCCTTATTTAGCCAGTGGTGCGCGTGTCGTTGGAGCAGAAGCTCTACGCGTAGGGATTAATATACTCGATAACGTGAGGAATAACACACCACTGAAAGTAGCTGTTAAAACACGCCTCAAGGAATTAGGCTCAAATCTCAAAAGAAGAGCGGAAGAACACATTAACAAACTGATGGAGGGATCTGGATATAAAACTCCTACGAAAATCGGAAAAGCTCAGTTTCCTTTCAACACGCCAGGCAGATACAGCGGTGAATCATCTTCGCGCAAACATCGGATCAGCGCTTCTAAATCAAGTAAGAGGAAAGTGACTCGAAGAAACGCATCGGGGAAGAAATCGGATAAGAAGCTAACGAAGAAACCCACGAAGAAGAAGCGTTCAGTGAAAAAAAGAGGGAGGGGACTCATTAAACGTCGGGGAGTTATCAAGAAGCGTACTGTATCAGACATTTTTTCCTAAATAACAAACGCGTGCTTTCGAAGCATGTCCTTTCTTCATACGCATTCCTGCGAATGTTTAAAGAGTGAACTCAATCTCTTCACCCTGCCGCCTACACAAACCAATATTGAGAGTCCACAATGGATTCACTACAAACCCGTGTCTTCTCTCACGGACGACGCGTCCATCGAATTCGTCGTACCCGGGCATGGAGAAGAATATATAGATCACACCATGCTGTCGCTACGCATACAAGTAGAAACGAAAACCGGAGCAGGTGCCGCCGCCGCAAAAGTAGGCCCAATAAATCATATACTGCATTCGATATTCAATCAAATCGACGTATATTTCAATCAAAAGCTCGTGTCTCCTCCAAACAATGCTTACGCTTACCGTGCTTACATAGAGGCGTTATTAAATTATGCTTCACCAGTAAAAACCATCCATCTGGCTTCGTACCTACAGTTTCGTGGTACAGCGATACTGCAGGGAACATGGCTCTACCTGGAGCGACACCAAGCAATCACGGACTCGACAAGCGAACCACTTTTGTACAAGCAGAGCGAACAGGGCGTACTAGGCGGGACCTGCTTCTTATTTCGTCCCGAAGAGAGAAAAAATATCGCATAAGTGCGGTAGTCGTTAGACCGGGAATTGAACTCGGATCTCTCGCTTGCAGGGCGACTGCGCTAAACCCACTGAGCTACCTGACGCTCCATGGTCAAAACACTCTCTTCTTCCCTGATATCGTTAAAAGATGTCGTTCGGAAGCGACATCTCTAATGCCATCCCGAGTCTAAACCAAAGATATCTACATCTCATTTACTTTCCTGTTTTGAGGAATATATCTGCGCATACGTTACAACTGTGAAGAGTAAGAGGAGGGGATGCCCTATAGTAGCTTTAATATTAGGCTTCGGAGAAAAAACCTCTGTCTTTCAGTCGCTCTGTGAACACGAGATTCATCGGTTATGTGTCTACATGGTAAAGTTTGGGTGTGTCTACATAATAGAAAATGTATGCTGCCGGTGCTGAAATGAACGCTAAACACGTAAATTACATTACATTACATTACATTACAAATTACATTACATGCCTGCTGAACATGAGGACGAGGCTCCACCGAGCAAGAAAATGTGCGAGAGGTGAGTGTCATAATGCTGTTTCTTTTAGTTTATCCGTAGTAATTTTTCCAAGATTCAGACATGTAAATTTTCTATATCTTTTCAGCGTTCCACGGCCTCCTGCTATGCATATCTTAGGACGCCGATACGCTTTGACTGCAACTGCTTATAAATATTTGAATATCGGAATCAGCGTAGGAGCTCAACCCGTCATAGACATAGTCATTGATGATAATCGTGGCAAACAACTGCTATTGCCGATCAAAACTTGGAATGCGCTAATGGGGTAACGTGCTGACATCCAAAGATTTCTGCAGGCCAATTTTTATAAGTCATCGTGTCCCCCGATGCGTATAGAAGAATTAACAATAACGTCATGTAAGATGTACAACTCACAAATTATGAAACTCACAATTTTTAATAATTGCTTATATATAACACCAGATACGTTAAATGTATTATTTACGTTTGAAAATTGCATCAATCACATGTATGGATGGTTATCAGAAAATATCTGTATAGTTAGTGTAAAATTCAAAAGTGTTGTAAATATTCTCCGTAAAAAGAAGAATTATATTACTAATATACATACTGCAACAAAAACAATACAAGAAAGCAGCGATTTTGACCGCGAGTCGCTCATTGATTGTGAATTGTTAGCATGCGCTGTAAAAAATATAATGTATGAAGCCGTGAACAAATAAATGATATTCTGGAAAACAAAATTATGTATAAATTAATTCTATATATCTCCCATTTTACTTCCCTTCCCCCTTCTCAGAACGATGAGGATAGTGCCCGGCGCAAGTCGGCATGGTAAAATACTCTTTCGACGAACGTTTCGTATTCCCTTCCAACCTAACCTATGATGGTCTAAATGGTAGGACCATCGCATAGTAAACGAAGGGTCTGGGGTCCGAGTCTGGCCTAGTTTCGACTTTGTTTTTCTTTTGACGCATGCGTGGCGCCATCATACACACTGTAAGAACCTTCACTAGGCGCCTACTAGCAATAGGTAACAATGGTCTAGGAAGTTCGATAGACGTTCGAGAGACGTCCGATAGTAATCGCGGGGCCCAGGTTCGACCCTACCTACACCCCCGCCATGTTTATTCTTTTGACGTATGCGTGACGTCACGGTCGCCATTTTACCCGTAACGTGACGTCTACTAGCTATATGTAACGGTGGTCTAGAAGGTTCAAGCGCTCGATAGCAACTGCGGGACCCAGGTTCGAGTCTGGCCTACACCGCTGCCATGTTTTTTCTTTTGACGTATGCGAGACGTCATCACACATATTGTAAGAACCTTCACTAGACGTCTACTAGCAACAGGCAGCAATGGTCTAGGAGGTTCGAACGTCCGATAGCAACCGGCGGGGCCCAGGTTCGAGTCTACCTATAGCCCGATGCGTTTTTCTCTCGTGACGTCACAGCCGCCATCTTGCTCATAGAATCAAAAATTCTGGGGAGGAGGAGGGTACCAATAAAGGGGGGGTATCAATTAAGAGGAAGGGATCAATAAAGAGGGGGATCTATAAAGAGGGGGTATCAATTAAGAGGGGGATCAATTAAGAGGGGGTATCAATAAAGGGGGATATTAATTAAAAAATATTAATTAATAAATAATGTCTTTTGCATAATTAATTAGCAATTTGAGTTAGAATTCCCCTATTCTATCTACTGATTCGGTTGGGATAACAATCCGAACGTAATGCAATTTCAATATGCAGTGAGGCAGATATTATTGAATAATAGCCTTATTGCAGCAAAATCTGAAAATTGTATCTCGTTTGATAGTGATCCAATCGGATCTGTATTTCCGATCAAATGGAAAAAGTCGAATGTATTGAATATAAACGAAATCGCAAAAGATGAAGAAATCGTAACATATACATCCGACGACGATGAGGACCGTTCATCATATACATCCGTCTATAAATCCACAAAAGAAGTCCACAAACTTAATAACAATATTTCAATTTAACTTCACATAGATTTGAAAGACAAAATATTATATTATATTGGTGGCTACGTTGTAAAACGGTTAATGCGGCATATCAATTGTGAGAGTTGCGTAACATGTCTTATTAAGCATCGAACATGATTATTGTCAACCATTGAAATATGTTACATTTGCAAACTTGTGTGACTAGGGTGGATTAATATTTTCCTCTGTGAGCACATATAAAATTATTGCCGAAACAGAAAAGCTACTGCAACTGGAAACAAATAATTTCCAGTCATTACAAGTGCACAAATTAGATACAAAGATTATCTTACATATGAAAAGGCGATTTACTCTTGACACATTGATATTCAATGATCTTACATGTAATAACGTCGACGTATTTGAAATGCCACATAAAATTAAATTAATATTTGCGATTGTACGAACATATTTACGAGTTCGGCTATTTTCGTTTGGAAAGTTTTATACTAATGAAATTATAATGCCTATTCGCAAACGACATCGTTTAACTAAACAAATTCTTTTTGCAAATGAATAATAAATGTTTTATTTATTTGCAAATTGAATGTATTATAGAATGGAATATATATTAAGGGAATGTAATATGTTATAGGGCATATTGTATTCATTGTTTTTTACATAATAAACATTTACCGTACAAAGCATTATACGAATTTGTATTTTATTTTAGATTACTATTATAATATTATACAAATATAACATTTTGACACATATGACTAATATTATGTATATATATATTATATTACCATTACACTCTCTGCACTTTATCCACAATTTTATTAAATAGATTTATTAAAAGCACCCAATTAATTCGTGTTACTTCACTATCGGAGCACAGGGTATATAAATTGCCAGATAACAATGGCCGCCAAAATTTGCTTCACTTCTGACCGGGAAATTAGCAGTCTAGTAGTATATAGAAGTCTGTGGCCATGAACGCTAGTATCGTATGGACTAAAGTAATTAGCGAGGCGCTGGCGATGTTGCGGAGAATTTTTATATGACAGTACCCATGTAATCACTAGTTGGCACTAGCGTTCGCAGCGCTATGAGTGTGGTAAACAGCAACGAAATCCGCTCTCTAGTTATATTTTAATGGCTAGCGCGGGGCCGGTCAAACCGCGGGGCCGCGTGCAACGCACCCTTCGCACTCTATTTGAGCCGGCCTACCAATATACATTCTCCTTTTACTATAACTGATTCAACTATTTCTTCTAAAAATCTTATAAAGTCACCATCCGATGCACTCAGTGAGTGGTATATTACAATTATTACTTCTTTATATATTTTATCCTGTACTTCTATCACTATACATCAACAGTTCGCTATTAGTTTCTTTGTTAAGATTACATAATACTTAATATTGCTTTTCACGTATAGAATAATTCCTCCTGTATTTCGATTTTCAGCGTCACATCTAACTATGCTATATCCTGGCATGTTCACTTCATACTCTTCTATGTCTTGTGTTATTCTAGTTTCTGATAGTGCTACGAAAGCAGGATTCATTCTCTTCATAATCTGATGCAGTATCTCATCTTTGTGTGCCAATAGACTCTGCGCGTTCATATATACGATTGATTACGATTGTATACGATCTCCGTCTTTAGTTACTATTTTACGTTTCTCGTGCCAACCCTCTTCTTTTCCTCTTCTAATGCTCTCAGATACGTTGGATAATCCCTGCTTAGAGCATCATGCTCATCGTTTATCTTCAAGTTGTATGTCTTTATTTTATGCATGCAGTTCTCTTCTGCACACATCTCTTCTTCTTCGTCTTGTATTCATTAGCTTTATATTGTCCTGCACACTTATGGCAGGTTTCCTGTCGCGTACAATTTTTGGCTGTATGATAATAGCCCCAGCATTTGAAACATATTTAGACACTGTAGTAATGGAATTTACGACATTTCCTCCAACCTATGTTTATTTTTTCTCTTCTGATAATTAAGTCATGAGTTACCTCATCCATTTCAATTAATAAGGAACCATTCTCCTCTCCTCCACTTGGATTTTCTTTAGTTATCTTTTTGATTACCCGCATATGAAACTCTTCCCTGCCATCTTCCAATTTATTTTGTTTCATAATAACATTTAATAAATTTTCATCATCCAGTGCCATTTCTTTTTCGCCAATATTTATAACTTTTATTTTTGGCTTTGCTCCTTTTGGTTCCATTATGTTGTAATCTTTACCCAATTTATTTTGTACTGTGACTTTCAATTCTTCCATCTCACTGTCACTGTCACTGTCACTGTCATCCAATAATGACAATTCCTTTATTTCCCTTTCTAAGTTTTGTTATTCCCACTGCCATATTTGTAATATTAATGTTTTCTTTTACTACTTTCTTTGTTGTTTCACTTTCCTGTCGCTTCTTTGGCTTGACCACTATCACATTCTTCTTCTTCTTTTCCCTGGTTGCGCTCGCATGACTCTTTCGTCCATCACCTGTTGCCTCTCCGATTCTTCCTTGCATGATTTTTTTCCATTCCTTCTAGTTCTAGTTTGATTTCTTCCAGTTTACTTTTAACTATTTCTCTAATCATTGCCTTGATTTCTTTTTTACATGCAACTTTATCTTTCATTTTCTTCACTGTCCTCACCAACCAATCAATCTTCATATCAGTCGTGGCCGGTCTACTCGTACTTCCCGTGGCACCTATGGAACCCATCCTCTATCTATCACTTCCTCCTACTGTTGCCCCTTTTCTTTCCTCTTTTTCCCTCTCAACTTTTATTTCATCATATGGACCCTCGCATTTTTTAAGCTTTTGGGCACTATTATACAGTGCCTACCAAAAGTTCGAGGCCACCTAAATAATTTTTGAACGGTTTGAAATATAGAATTGAAATTTATAAGGATTCAATGGGATCACAAAGTCTATTATTTAACCACAAAACACCCACCTCCACACCCCCGGGGGCCGGGGGGAGGGGGGAGCTAAAAAATCTCAAATGGTATGTTCGGTTGAGTGAGGGCTTGTTCGAAAGGGCTTTCCGAGACAAAACAATGTGAGGTCGCCGAGGTCTCTACGATTTTTTTTCGCTGAGTTATGATCATTTGAACATTGAGATTTTGCGAGGGCCCACAGCGACAACAGAAGAAAGGTTAGGCTTCACGCGGGCACGCGCGTTCCTGTGTGTGCGTGCGTGCGTGCGTGCGTGCGTGCGTGCGTGCGTGAGTACGTGCGTGTGTGTGTGTGTGCGCGTGTTCGGCCAACTAAGGCAAGACTGCTAGCGCGTCCGGCCAACTAAGGCAAGACCGAGATAGGAACACTGGCGTATGTGAAGGAATAAAAACACTAATTATTTAATCAAATGTTCAAATTGATGTCCTTCGACAACTTGGCAATGCCTTAAACGAACGTAAAACGTTTCAATTACGTTAGTTAAAAAATCGGGTGTGATTGAATTTGAAACGTTCGCTATTTTTTCCCGCTCTTCTAAATTTTCGGTCTAGTCTCATAGACTTTTGTTTTCAAATACCCCCAGTAAAAGAAGTCTAATGGGGTCAGATCTGGTGATCTCGGTGGCCATTCTATTATGCCTCTTCTACCAATCCATCGATCAGTGAAAACATCGTTTAGAATATTTCGAGCTTGCAGAGAAAAATGAGCTGGAGCCCCATCCTGCTGAAACCAAACATTGTGGAAAGCTTCTCCAGCAATATCTTGAATAGCCGGTATCACTTGGTTTCTTAGCAAATTGCAATAATTTAGAAAACAAAGGTCTATGAGACTAGGTCCGAAAATTTAGAAGAGCTGCGGGAAAAAATAGTGAACGTTTCAAATTCAATCACACCCGATTTTTTAACTAACGTAATTGAAACGTTTTAAGTTCGTTTAAGACACTGCCAAGGTGTCGAAGGACATCAATTTGAACATTTGATTAAATAATTAGTGTTTTTATTCCTTCACATACGCCAGTGTTCCTATCTCGGTCTTGCCTTAGTTGGCCGGACGCGCTAGCGGTCTTGCCTTAGTTGGCCGAACACGCACATACACACACACACACACGCACGCACGCACGCACGCACACACAGGAACGCGCGTGCCCGCGTGAAGCCTAACCTTTCTTCTGTTGTCGCTGTGGGTCCTTGCAAAATCTCAATGTTCAAATGATCATAACAGCGAAAAAAAATCATAGAGACCTCGACGACCTCACGTTGTTTTGTCTCGGAAAGCCCTTTCGAACAAGCCCTCACTCAACCGAACATGCCATTTGAGATTTTTTGGCTCCCTCCTCCCCCGGCCCCCGGGGGTGTGGAGGTGGGTATTTTTGTGGTTAAATAATAGACTTTGTGATCCCATTGAATCCTTATAAATTTCAATCCTATATTTCAAACCGTTCAAAAATTATTTAGGTGGCCTCGAACTTTTGGTAGGCACTGTATATCCTATGCTTGCTTACGCACCTAGGATGGAAGAATAGTTTCCTGCATTTTTTGCACTGCACAGCAGTGTTTTTAATTTCCTTCTTACATACAGAGCATTTGTATTCTGCATAATCGGTATCAGCCATGTCGATAATACCGACTGATATAGCACATATCAGCACAGTCGGCTAACCATTCAACACCTGTGTCACACCTCACACGCAGGCACACGTCAGCTCTTAATGGCTGACTATAGCCCGAGCACCAGAATTCCAGAACAAAACATCCAATCTAGCGGCCTCAATTTAGCACAAATCTATTAGATAACACTCACTGGCAGAGAGAGAGAGAGAGAGAGAGAGAGAGAGAGAGGGAGGGGGAAAGAGAGAGAGAGAGAGAGAGAGAGAGAGAGAGAGAGAGAGAGAGAGAGGAATGGAAACGGAAGTCGCACTAGATATAAGTAGTATATAAGAGAGCAAGAAGCGGTAGTATTAAATGATATTAGATAAATCGGAAAGTTCCGTCCGTTTAGAGACAACCCACATAGCACCGCAATATTGCAGGAATATTATAGAAATATTGCAGAAATATTACTAAAATATTGTATAAATATGACAATAATATTGCAGAAATATTTAATGTCCTAGGCATAAGTCTCGCAGAAATATTGCAGGAATATTGTTATGATGTTGTAGGAATATTGTCACAATATCCCAGGACTATTGTCACAATGTTGTTGAAATATCGCCACAATCTTGCAGGAATACCTATGAAATATAGCCACAATATTGCAGAAAAATTGCAAAATATTGCCGAAATATTACTGCAATCGTGCAGGAATGTTGCTACAATATTTCTTAAATGTTGCTGCAATATTGCAGGAATATTACTGAAATATTGCATAAATATCACAGCAATATTACAAAAATACTTAATGTCCTAGGCATAAATCTCGCAAAAATATCTCAAGCGTGGTCTACAATGGCAGTAAGCAGTAAGAAGAAGCATAAGCGGTAAGAAATAAACCAATCACAGTCGATTATGACAAAAATAATCAACTGTGGTTGGTCCATTTCTTACTGTTCACGCTTTCTTCTTATTACTTACGGCCATTGTAGACCACGCTTTAGAAACACTGCGTTAAATAAAAAAATGTTTCAGACAAAAGTTATTTGACTTGAAGGGGGACATAAGACAGCGATAGCATTTTGTTAATAAATGGCGCCACTTTCAAGATATTCACTGACCATCAATTTTTATAAATGAAAATCCCAACTTTTTATTATATCTTCTTTTTCTACCAATTAATTTGAACAACTTTTGTCTGAAACATTTTTTAGTTGCTTAATATTTTTTGAGATATTTAAGGAAAACTTGGTAACTTTTCCAACATTTAACTTATGATATCTTGCTAACTATTCGTTGTAAGAAAATATAGTATTAGACTTTTTTACTTTATTTAATATCAAGAATATATTAATAGTGCCCTAACTTTTGTTAATTTAATAATTTTGAAATTTCCAAAGATCGATAAGTTAACAAAAGTTAGGGCACTATTATAATAATATATTCTTGATAGTAAGTAAAGTAAAAAAGTCTAATTAAAATATTATTTTTTCTTTCGACGAATAGTTAGCGAGATATCGTAAGTTAAATGTTGAAAAAGTTACCAAGTTTTCCTTAAATATCTCAAAAAATATTAACCAAATAAAAAAATGTTTCAGACAAAAATTGTTCAAATTAATTGATAGAAAAAGAAAATACAATAAAAAATTCGGATTTCCATTTATGAAAATTGATTGTCAGTGAATATCTCAAAAGTGGTGCCATTTATAAACAAAATGCTATCGCTTTCTTGTCCTCCTTCAAGCCAAACAACTTTTGTCTGAAACATTTTTTTGATTTCTGTGTTTTGATTTGCAATGTTTCTGAGATATTTGTGATGTGACATTAAAATGGGACACCCTATATATAAATTGTTTCACACTGCAGTATTACGGCGATAATCAGAAATATTACGTGGCGGTCTATCATGCTGGAATATAGCAGCAATATTCCTTTGATATTGCAATGAGATTTATCATCGCGCAATAATGTTGTAATATTGCCACTATGTTGCCATACGATAGTCACATTATAACATTGCAGTAATATTCCAGTGATATTGTAATATTCCAGTGATATTGTCTGATATATCGCTCATCTGTCAAGTCAAAACTCAAATATTTTCGGTAATCATAACTTCAGAATCATAAATTTTATAAGATTTGTAAGATGCTATAAACCATAATTGCTAAAAAGTTTTTATTAAAATCAGTATCTTATCATTATCATTTTTATAATAAAAATACAGATGTAATATTAACGTATATATATATAAGACAATTTTCAATAATAGAAATATAAATATAATGATAGGATAAAGAATAATGTTTATAGAAGTTCTCAATAAGAACTTTTCGCAAATCGAAAAAATTTTGTCTTATTCAGTAAAGGATTCTGAAACTGAGTACAGCAACCGTCAATAGCGTGACTATAAACTTTGAGCTAACAGATATTAAAGAAATCGCTAATAATTCTTTTCGGGAATAATTTTTTTAAGAGTTTTCGGGTAAGCTTTTTACAATTTGACCATTTAGATTTAAACAAAACGGCGTATTTTCTTCAGTCTGTCTTTTATGAAAATCATTGATTTCTTAAAAAAAATTATTATTTTATACCGGAAACTACAAAGATCGCGTTATTAACATTTGTACCTTAAAAATATGTGGATAGTTTTTTTCTAAATTTTTTTTCAATATGGCGGACTCAACATTGCAGCCGAAATCACGAATTTCATCTTATATCGATTTTTCTAACGTTTTTTCACTTTATAATGCTGATTTATTCAATCTGTCTGATATATCACTCCGCAACATTGTTATAATATTCCTACGATATTGTAGATTGATATATCACATTGAAGTATTACTGCGATACTCAGAAATATTACATAGTGGTCTATCATGCTGGAATATAGCGGCAATATTCCTATGATATTGAATTGAGATTTATCATCGCGCAATATTGTTGTAATATTGTCACTATGTTGCCATATAATAGTCACGTTGTAACATTGCAGTAATATTCCAGTGATATTGTAATCTGATATATCACTCTGTAATATTGTGATAATATTGCTGGAATATTATATAATAATTTTGTGATTTTGTAATATTGCTACGATATTATAATATTGTTTCAATATTGCTGCAATATTGCAGTGCTGTGTGGGAAGTAGCTATAGCTAGAACTGTTGTTAACCTGTAATGTCTAAACGAAGCTTAATAGTTTGTTTTGACATCTGTCAATAACATTCAGTACATAAAAATATACGTTTGCATCAATAACATTGTTTTTCACTGAATCGAAAACGTCGGAATTTGAGCCAAATAAGTGTCATTTGCGCGAAGTGTTAATCTTTTGCTTCAATTGGAAAAAAACTGCAGCTGAAGCTCATCGAATGCTTGTAGAAGTTTACGGTGATAATGCTCCTTCTGATAAAACATGCAAAGAATAGCTTCGATGCTTTAAAATTAGTGATTTTGATGTAGAGGACAAAGAGCATTCTGGACAGCCAAGAGTATTCGAAGACGAAGAATTGCAGGCATTGATGGACAAAGACCCATGTCAAACGCAAAAGCAACTTGCAGAAACATTAAATTGTGCTCAATCTGTCATTTCCGTTTCAAAGCCTTAAAAAAGGTTTACAAGGAAGGAAAATGGGTCCTATATGAACTGAAGCCAAGAGACACTGAAAGGCGAAAAACCACTTGCGAAATTTTGCTCGCTAGGCAACAAAGAAAGGAGTTTTCACATCGTCTCTTCACCCCGGGGAGGAAAAATGGATTTATTTTGACAATCCCAAACGTCGAAAAACTGTTTGCGATCCCAGTCAACCGTCAATATCGACGCCAAAGCGGAATATCCACGGAAATAAGTCAATGCTCTGTATTTGGTGGGATCAGAAGGGTGTGCTGTACCATGAACTGTTGAAAAATGATCAAACAGTCACAGGGGATCTCTGTAGAGAACAAATGATCCGTTTGATCCGAGCATTGAACGAAAAACGACGAGAATATGAAACGAGACAGCATAAAGTGATTTTGCTTCATGACAACGCTCGGCCTCACGTCACAAAATCTGTGAAGGAAACGTTAGAAGCACTTCGCTGGGAACCCCATGCGGCTCATTCACCAGACTGTGCTCCTTCCGACTACCACTTGTTTCGGTCGATGGCACACGCACTTGCTGAGGAATGCTTCAATTCTTATGAAGACGTCGAAAAATAGGTTTCTGACTGGATCCTGGCCTCCAAAGATGAGTCATTCTTTCGCCGCGGAATTCGCTTGTTGACCGAAAGATGGGAAAAAGTAATCGCTAACGATGGACAATATTTTGATTGATGTACTATTTCATTTTGTTTCTTAAATAAAGCTATACGTTTTGCAAGAAAACGGACGGAACTTTCCGATTGACCTAATAGTATGTTACGTCCTGTAGATTTAATTAGCAAAAATTCTTTCCTCTCGCAGATTTATATTCTCCTAATATAACTATAATAGGAATATATACATATATAAATATAAATTAGGAAACAGACCCATCTGGCATACAGCCGTCGCGTCAAATGAAAGGCGATTCGGGAAAATTCCATAACAGGAAACAGTGCCCAGTTATAAAAATCTATACACCTTCGTTCAAAGTTTATATCTGGGTAGTGTTCGCCAAGTGTGTCCGTCAGCCTAGCTATAAAATTTGAAACTTTGCGCTAACAAACCTTCAGTAAAACAAAGCAACTCTGAGCATCCCTGCTCTAAAACTTGAAACTTATATCTTCCCAATCCAAAACCATATGTGCCCTATCATTTAACCAACAAAGTTTACTTCACTGATAGTCGTAAAATCTGATCTCAGCCTTTGATTTACGGCATTTTGATTTTTCCAGCCGGCCACTTGTATACATTTCTCTATCTCAAGAATCCACCACCTCCACGCTTGTCGCGCCTAATCCATTCAGCCAATCATATTATATCCACCTAAAACTATGAGACACCCACGCTCCACTCTTTAGCCCTTCCATATTCATATCTCCAAAAACTAACCGTCTCCTCCCATGATGTCTTTTAACTTCATCCTTAATTTCTAATGGCTGAGACTTTTTCCCACTAAGACCAATTCACCCATTCTTCAAAGGCCATCTCTCTACCGACCCTGATAGCTTCTGCTTCCGATCATCGGTATAAAAACCGCGGTAATCCGCCTCCGCGACACTACTCTGAGAGACAGAAGAACACGGAAACGAAAAAGCTCAGACTCGCACTCTCACGCAGATATTCAGAACTCATATATTCCGAACTCGGATATTTAGATCTTGAGCAGTAGAACTCAGATTCAAATCTTCAGAATTCCAGTTCATTCAAATATTTAGTATTCAAATATTTAAGCATTCGGATTTTGGAAAAAGTGGGGGCTTCCTCTTTATATAAGTGAACGACTATTTGGTGCCTCAATCGGAATACGAATATTGGAAACGAGAACACCTACGCAGATCTGCGTCATTCTCACTTCTACTTGTGTCAACTCATCCTGAATCAGCAGTAAGTTTCATTTTCTTTACTATATCTTTCCTACTTCTATTTTATTTATTCCACCCTTGTTTTGAAATCCGGTTTTAGTGGGCCATTACCGTCATTCAGTGGTATCCATCCAACAAGTCCTTCGTTTCTTTGAGACGGTGTACGGGACTAGAGATCTATATGAATTCGAACATCATTTGCAATATCTCCGTTCCATTATAAATATTTCACTTGAAACAGACTTTCACCCAGACCCGACACTCCTACCCTCTTTTCTACTCCGACGTCTACCTATTAGTCCTCCTTCGTCTCCCCTACGCGCATCCACCCCTTCAATCTCATATTCTCCCGTCTCTTTTTCTGAACTGTCCACTCCTTTAAATTCGTCATACCACTCTCGTTCCCCTTCACCTGATTAACTTCCTATTCCTATTCTTTCTCTTTCCCATCCTTTTCTTCTTCCATTTCATACACTCACACACACATACATACACTCATTCGTCTAAATGTATTTATCTTAATAAATCTGTAAAAATCCAAACCGCGCCGTTATTATCAAATTTGCTAATTCAAACCGTACTGCAATATCATTTTGTCATCTTTATTTCAATAAATCTGTTAATAGTTATCACCAATTAATTTCAAAATCACCCCACCTTCCAACAGTCAACTCATGGTCCTATCCCCGGTGGGGATACGCGTCCTTGACCGAAAAACGGACCGCTCGTCGTACGTCGGTGTCCGAGTAAAAGGACCCGTCGGGTCCCTGACCCGTTCACTGGCACGCGGTTACGAACGAGGTTCGCCTTACTCGCGAACGGAAAGTTGCGCTCTTCTTCTAGGACGTAATAAGTAATAAGTTAGCATAAGTATGTGCATAAGTAAGTGGTACGCATAGGCTAAGAGAAGTAGCTGTAAGTTAGTATAAAGGGATAAGGATGGAAGAGAGGAGAGGGGGAAGCGTGTGTGTGTGTAGGAGGGGGAATGGGGGAGGGGAGCGTATGTAGAGGTGGCGAGGTAGAGAATTGTAAATCCGAGAGGAGCACAATTGTAACGTCCTGCGGACTCCGCGTATTCTAGATCCTGTTATAAATACAGCGAATTGACACTCTAAATATTAGATCCAACAAACATGTTCCGCGACCTTTCGAACACGATGACATCACACGTCGATTTCTTTTTTTTATTATCTCCCCCCTAGACCAAAGTCCTCTAGTTGTTTGTCAGGAAAATCCATTGAGTCACGTCCTCACGAACTCACAACTTTTCCACGTCCCGTCATATTACCCAATAATTCTTACTAAACCTAACGGGATGACGAAGTCTCTTATTGCCATAGATACAATGCAATGCAACTCCAAGATCCCATCCCTGGAAAAGTTCTAATAAACTTTAGACCACTGACGCAACTTTAAAATCCCACCTCCGAAAATGTTAACAACAAAGGTATAATAGATGGACATAGACCTTAAACTCTGACTCAATTCTAAACTTCCACCTCCGAAAACGTTAACAACAAAGTCCATAATTTCCACAACCCATCCGCTCAACTGAGGTGACGTTTTAAGTAAAATAAAAAGGCTAGCACATTCATTCGCCTGACCAGCATTCGAGATAGAACCGAAGTTCGGCAGTCAGATCTTTTTTGATTTTCGAAGTTTATATTCAGGCATTCAGACGTGGAGTTACATTTTTCATAATTAAATTATAATCCGCCGCCTAAAAAGAAATAGAGTCGTGTATATCATAACCATTGCCGAGTTGGGAATCAGGGAGCGACTGAGCCAGTGGCAAACTCACACAGACCAGCGGTAATATCCTTGGGTTGCTCTCTCCCTCTCACTCTCTCTCTCTCTCTCTCTCTCTCTGTCTCACCACATCGGAACCAGCAGTAAGTATTACTTTCTTTATTGTTTACCTTCTCTGTCACCATTCTATCATTGAAATCCAATTTTAGTGGGCCATCATTATCATTTGCCATCTATCCATCGAGTCTTTCAACTATTCGATTCGATTGTCGAGATAAGAGACCCTGACGAATTGGAATGCGTGGCTCATTATCTTAGAGTGATAATCAACATTGCATTAGGGGCTAATTACTATCCAGACCCTTCACTCCCCTTTATATCTCCCTACCCTTCTCCTCAACAATTATCTTCAGCAACACCTTCCTCTTCTCCTACACGTGCTTCCATTCCTTCTACCCCTTCAATATCGTATTCTACCGTCTCTTTATCCACTCCTTTAAATTCACCTGACCGCTCTCGTTTCCCCTCACCCGACTGATCCTCTACGTTCGTTTTCCCTTCTTTCCCCATTTCTCCCAGAACACACACACGTATATACACATGTATACCGCGTAATTGTAATTAGTTATCATTGAAATAATCCACACCGTTTGTTAGCCTAATAAATTTGTTTGTTGAATTATTTTCTTACCTAATTGATTTTCTAAATCACCTGCCTACCCTACTTTCCTCAAATGTCGCTCATCGTCTTATCCCCGGTAAAGGGATTCGCGTCTCTGACCGAAAAACGGACCGCTCGTCGTACGTCAGAGAGCGAGTAAAGGGGCCCGTCAGGTTCCTGACCCGTTCCCTGACACGCGTGTACGAACGAGGTTCGGTTTTCCCGCGAGCGGAGAAGTTGCGCTCCTCGTCTAGGACGTAACACAATAAATATAATACAACAGATAAATTACAATACTTATGTTGTAACTACTCCTACATAATATAAAAATATACATGTATTATGTAAATATGAAATATCCAATTTTTAATAAAGTTTGGTCTATTATATTTCAAACTAATAGTTGTGGTACTAATCAAAATAAGTAAAGTAGTATTAATCAAAGTATACGCCTAAATTATTGATATAAGTTTGTTGGGTTTTGCTGACGTTTATCTTAAAAATAGCTTATTTATGATAGCAGCGAAGAAGCGGGTAGCGATGAATTCGCGAAAGGCGTTCCCACAGCTTATTGAGAATTGAATATTTTTCCTTGCAAGAAGTGGTCCAGTGCCTAGAAGAAATGACAGTCAGTTGCTGCAAGTTCTGTTGAATACGGTGAGTGACAGAGTTTCCAAGTCCAGCTTTTACATTGGCACAAATTGGGCCCCAATATTGACTTAAGTTTGTAAAATAGACGTCTTACATTTTATAACTACGAGGGTTGTCTCAAAAGTAATGCATAGTTGGCTCTAACTCAAAAAATATTTATTGAAGAAGATACAAGTGATTACAGGCCTTCAATATAATCTCCTCCTTTATCAATGCACGCTTGCCAGCGGCGCGGAAGTGCTTGAATTCCGTTCAACGTCCCGTTCTTATTGAGCATCCGAATCTGTCGGGTCACTTCTCTTCGGAGCACTTCCAGCGTCGGAAAACGCACCCCCCGAAGGAGTTCCTTCATCTTGGGAAAGAGATCGAAGTCAGGTGGGCTCAGATCAAGACTATAAGCTGGGTGGCGGAGCCGTTCCCAGCCGTATTTTTCGAGAAGTTCGATGACCGGTGCACCGATGTGCGGGCGCGCATTATCGTGCAAAATCAACACATCACTTTGCAATATTCTTGGACGCAGTTTACGGATTTTTGGGCGCAAGACATTCTGAAGAAAATCCCCGATCTTCGTCGAGCAACGTTGCAATGATTGAAGCGTTTGTGTTGTCAGCTGTTACAGTAGACGGCCGCCCCGCGCGCGGATCGTCTTCGATGCTTGTTCGATCTTCACGAAATTTCGTGTGCCACCTCTGTATTGTGCTACGATTCACAGTAAACCTTCCACACGCTTCTTTTAACGCGGTATGAATTTCGGGCACTTTTTTACCGCGCACTGTTTCGATGCGAATATACGCACGTTGCTCTGTTGCTGAAATCCGACCCGACGGACTGTTCTCGTTGTCTTTCCGAATTTTTGGCATTTTCCCTTTAAACGAATCCCACTACCATATGATACCAACGTGCTCTTGAGACTTCAATCTACACACTGACGCTTCGATCAGCTGTCTACGTTGCCTACAACGCCCGCTAGAGCGTGCTGTACATTACTTTTGGGACAACCCTCGTAATATTCTCTAATATTGGCCTGATATTGAATTTTGAATATTGGACCAATATTGTATTCCAAATATTGGATTTGAAATTAGGAATCCTTGATCATCTTTTAGAGTATTTCTTTTGAACTATTTTTATCAATACATGCATACTTTATCAGTTTAAAAGGAATAATGTTTGAGAATAGAGAGCTTCACTGTAAAAATATATATAAAAATATACATTCTAATTATATATAAATGAGAAATATGATATGGGACAGGAGAAATATGACAGGGTGTCCAATTGTAAAGTTTACAGTGCTATATTTCGCAAACCGATGATTTTATTGAAAAATGTTTCAAGCAAAAGTTGTAAGGTTCAGAGGGTCATCTGACGGTGACCTTGGCTTGACCTTGGATTGTCGTTTAAAGGTCACGTAAAGGTTAACTTCAATATCCTAAATGGAACCCCCATTTTTATTGTATATTCTTGTAGCTCTTGTCGAAACACTTTCAAAACACTACCTACTTTTAACTTTTGCATAAGCCATTCCCAAGCTTTATATAAAGCTTCAAAGTTGACATACATGACGGCTGATTTTTGTTGGATGTTGAAGAGGGACACAAACAGGAGAGGGACAAAACGTAAGCAAAATCTACTACATAGATCTTTCGAAGAAAAAAGAACATGTTACAGTAGCAAAAACCTGGAATAGAGACAATTTGTGAGTTTTCTGAAAGGTGATTTGTGTTAAATTGATTTTAGTATCGAGGTCGGATTCAGCGAAATGAAAAACAAACATACGTTACCTTGGTATGTTTCTTATATGGATAGAATGTGGATTATTCAGGATAAACCCAATGTTCAGACAGAAAGGGGTTTTCCGCGGATTCTGACATATTTTTTAATATAACGGAAAACTGAGTCGTGTTGGGCCAATTCTAATGACGGATTTGGATTCAGCGAGTCAAAATACATGAGAATTTGTTAATTTTGTATGTTTATTGTGTAAATAGTAACAGAGTTATAACGGATTCTTCGAGAAAAAAAGGGTTTTTGTGAATTTTGTCCCATTTTTTGAGTTTTATGAGAAACTCTGGCCCGATGAGCCAATTCCTGGCCCAATGACGCATTCGGATTCAGCGGGTCAAAATATATACTAGGTACGCAACTAAGTTTCCGGGTTTTTGATCAATGAAAAATAGAAAATTTCAAGAGAAATACAAAAAATGGTTTATTCAAAGTATCGTCCCTCACCAGCTACACATTTTTGCCATCTTTCTGGCAATAAATGAATACCGCGATGATAAAACGACGCGTCTTTGGACCGAAATCATTCATCCAACCAATTTTGCACTTCTTCGAAATTGGCTAAGTGTTGCCCAGCCAAGCCATGCGCCATCGACCGGAACAAGTGATAATCGGAAGGGGCCAGGTCTGGCGAATACGGCAGGTGCGGTAGCAGATCCCATTTCAGCGTTTTGATGGTGTCCTGGACGATGGAAGTGCGATGGCACGGAGCGTTGTCGTGCTGCAATATCACTCGTTCGTGTCTCGTGTCCCATTCTGGCCGTTTTTCGAGCAATGCATAGTTCAAATTGATCAGTTGTTGTCGATAGCGGTGCCCATTGACAGTTTCGCCCAGTTTCAGCAGCTCATAGTACACGATTCCTTTCTGGTCTCACCAAACGCAGAGCATTGTCTTCTTTCCGAAGTGATTTGGCCGTGCCGTCGATGTTGATGCTTCGCCAGGTGAAAGCCACGATTTTTTGCGTTTGGGATTCTCGAAATATATCCACTTCTCATCGCCAGTAACAATTCGATGCAGGAAACTCTTTCTTTCATGCCGCAAAAGCAAAATTTCGAAAATGGCTCTGCGATTTTCCATCTATCTCTCAGTCAACTCATGCGGCACCCATTTTCCTTTCTTTTGAATTTTTTCCATGCCATGTAAACGTGTGGAAATACCTTGGCGAGTCATGTTTAATGCCTCCGTAAGTTGATCTTGTGTTTACGTATCATCTTCATCCAATAACGCTTGTAGATCGGCGTCCTCAATTTTTTTGTTCCTCCGGAGCGCTCCTTGTCCTCAGTGTCAAAATCGCCACTACTGAAGCGTTTAAACCAATCTTCACAGATAGTTTTCGATGGTGCATGTTCGCCGTAAGCCTCTTCAAGCAAACGACGTGCTTCAGCTGCACTTTTTTTCAAGTTAAAGCAGAAAAGCAAAGCTTCCCGCAAATGCTGTTTATTTGGCACAAAGCTCAACATCTTCGTTATTAGAAAAAATATTTTTGCATTACGATATGTGTTGGTATTACGACTGATTATTGTTAACAGATGTCCAAGCTATGAGAAAAACATAACTTCAGACATGCATGTCGATTACATGTGTCGTTAGCGTCATCCATGTGTGAAATCCGGGAATTTAGTTGCGTACCTAGTAACTTCAACAAAGTTATATAATACGTATAAGTATTTGTATGATAGCAGAAAGAAGCCTGAGAGCGGGCATGGCTGCATTTACAGCGTTATGGAAAAGTTGGCTGATTCGCAGCGCCAACTGGGTCCATTTTTCATGGACATGAACTACTAAGCCAATGTCCACGATTTGTTGGTACTATTCCGTGCTATGTCCATAATTATTTGGTTCTGTTCTGTGCTATGTTCACGAGCGAACTAGATTAGTTAGATAAAAACGAAGAATCGGTCTTTGTCTCACCACCAGCGAATAGACAATCGCGACGAAGCGAGCCAGCAGCGATGTTATCGTAAGGCAGACGCCGCCGTCTCCCGTTTCACCCCCTTATTTTCCTTTCCACATTGTTTTATATTCATAATTCGGGAAGAAAATAATTTCGAGAGTTCGGAGGATTTCTAGCAATGACGCGACAGAGATAACACGCGGCCACATTAATTTGTCATGACTTTTATATTACTTATAATTACATAAACGCCCATATATGCAAATTATAGATAATTATTGCACGTATGTTTTAATATTGTACAATATGGTATATAATAACAACAACTTCATTTCTTACAGTAATTTTTTTAAGATCTTCGTTGAGGTCGTGAATTAATTTTTTTCTTCATCAATCAGTTTTCTGCAAAAATTATGATTTTTTAAATAAAATATAAAATGTTTCTCTTCTCTTCTCTCCGAAGAGTTAATTAAAAAATATGTACTCCACAGAGTCAACTAACAAATGTGTAGTCAGAAGAGTCAATTCAAAAGTGTACTCCGAAAAGTCAATTTAATAGCGTATTCCGAAGAGTCAATTTTAAAGCGTACTCTGAAAAATCAAATTAATATTGTAATCCGAAAAGTCAATTTATAATAGAATATTTACTTCGATGATTCAGCTAAAGAAAAAGACTTTTTTTATTTATTATTATTTATTATTTTTTATTATTATTATTATATTATTTATTATTTTTTATTTATTATTATATTCAGAGAATAATATTTAATTTATTATTTATACTTATCTTACTTATGCTTACCCTACATATGCTTCTTTGAATGAAAAATTTAATTTGTTGACTGATTCAGATTCAGATTTGTTAAAATATCTTTTATGCGCAACTCTTGAACAGGTAGGTAGTAAAATAATTTTTTTTCTCTACGAATTTTATAAACTTTTCACGAACATAAAAATTGAAAGATTCTCAGAGGATAAATAACTTTTCTTGAACATTTAAACCAGAGGAAAATATTTTCCCATTAATAAAGAATGAATAATTAATATCTCACACAAGAGGAATCTTCATTCTTGAAATTACCGTGCGATTTTGCTTTTAGAAAAGTATTGTTACATCATGCTGACTCAGCGAACCCTAAAACTCTTATATAAATAAGAGATATAATATAAAATATAATATAAATAAGAGAAATCGAATTTATTTTTACTGATTATACGTCCGAATGCGCTCAGGCGTGTTACCACACGACCTATCTCACGAGTTATCACACGAACAATTTCCGGAAATTTTGATACCCCGAAAATACTAATAATCTTAACCCAATCCCTAGTTGGTTTCCTACGAACTTAATCACTGATACCAGCATCACGACATCCTTCCTATAAATATCGATATTTACCCTTTAAAATAGATGCCACGTTTTTTTATTTACAAAGATTTTCGAAACCCTTTTATTGTCACACTCATCATATCTCTTATCTTCTGGAATATTTCCCCCAGAACCCCACTCTCTCAACCGAGCTGACTTTTTGAGAAAAGTCGAAAGCCTCGACCACTTCTCGCCAATCCGCCAGCCAGGACAGAAGCCTCTCTCCAGCACCCCTTCAGGGCCTTCTAATCATCTACCCAAGTTGTGGCGTAGACTCACCAGTATTTTTCAATTATTAATTTTGTGCAACGTCTTGGGCCCTTGTGAGAGATCCTGCCAGAACTAGCAGCCTGTCATTGGTGTGGAACCTGAGTTATCGTGCATAGAGACGTTTCCCAGAATCAAATAATATCAGAGAAAATCCAGCAGTAAGTCATTTATATTTTCTTTCATCTGAGTGATCTCTTTTCTTTTCATTTTGTTTCACCTCCTTTTCTATTCCCCTTGTCATTCCTCCTTAACCGTAAAATACAATTGCAGTGGCTCAAAATTATCTAATGCAAACGGACCTGACTACTGCAGGAAAGTACGAAAACCGCGAGGATTTAGAAATAGCTTTTATAAATTTTACATTACAAGATCGTCCGGATTATATTGTCCGCCCTAACGAACCAAAAACCCCGAGCTTATTGTTCTTTCCAGATTCTCCTCCCGAAACCCCTCCGATATCTTACTCTCCTACATCCTTGAGTCTCACTGAGAACCGATCTCCTACAACCTCTCCGTTCCTTAGAAGTCCATCTCCTATATCTTCCCCGTCGACCTCACCGTTACGAGGGGGCACACGTGGTTTCCACGCAGCGTTACTTCGCGGGTTCATCCCCATTTATTCTCCTTCTCCCTCAGAGGCGTCCTCGCGACGATCCTCTCCCTCACCGCCAGCCACCCCGACACAAGATCTTTCCTTATCCGAATATCCCTCGGACTAATTAAGAATTCTCGCCAGAACCCCACCACATCACCACACCCATGTAATTACACAACACATATGTATACATAATAAAATCGTATAAATTTTATTTCTTCATAAACTTCCGCTTAATCATCAATAAAACAAATTATTTGTAATTGCAATCCAATTACGATTTCCGACTAATTATTCTCAACAAAAATTCTCCCTTCTCTCAACCGTCGCTCACGGTCCTATCCCAGGTAAAAGGATTCAGTTCCTTGACCTAAATCAAGGACCATCGGCGTACGTCCACGTCAGATAAAGGGATCGCTCCGATCTTTGATCTGTACCGCTGACTTGCGAGTACGTCGGAGCTTGCGAAAGCAAGCGCCAAGTTGCGCTCCTCCTCCAGGACGTAACATATAAAAATTGGGGGCTCGTCCGGGATGAAATGAGCGATAGTTGAAAAAGGGCATGAATACGCGATCAAATTCAGATAAATCGGAGGTTGAAAAGGCATATCAACAGGCCATACAGGCAATGCCTAAAACTTCTAAAACAATTGAGCCACAATACGCATCCACACCTTACGCTCCTTCTGCACCCTCTGAATCTTCAGGTGTTCCCCCTGTATCTACTCTCTTACCTATAATTGAACCTGCAACTCCTGACATTCGGAGAATTTTGAGTGACAGTCCGCTTTCAGAAACTGCATTCGGGTTAAAACCGCGAGCTTTCGATAACCCTCTTAGTCCTATTCCGGATGAAAGTTTAGAACAGACAACATCATTGACAGAGCACTGTAACAAAGCACAACCTACCTTATATCGTTCTCTTGGAGAATCCCTGTACTCTTTCCGCTTAGCTGTCACTGAATTCGCAGTAGAATTAAGCGATAAACCACCGTCGGAAAGAACCGATAAAGAACCGACGGGAAGCGAGACTCCTCTTACATAAAACTTTGAAGCTTCAGGAAAAAATAAATTAAAATCCATAAAAATGAATAATAATACGTAGCATTACGCCGTTGGTGCCGTTCCTTTCTTCGACGGACAGAATATTCCAGTAGAACATTTCATAGAGGGGTGTAATTTAGCAAAAGCCATGACGCCAACCGAGGAAGAAAGATATTTAACAAGAGTGCTCTACACGCGTCTAACAGGAGAAGCTCGTTATGCAGTGCAGGACCAAGATTTCGTGCTTGTCAGCCAATTAACAAAATTTTTGAAAAACGTTTTCGGATCATTTAAAAGTCATCCCGAATTACAAGGCGAATTAGGACGCATACATCAGAGAATCGGCGAATCCGTTATCGCGTATGCAAACCGAGTAAAATCCACGGGGAAACGAATTCTAGAATCCTATCGTACTAACATCGAATCCGCCGATGCGGCATACCACTTCACTAGAAAAACAATTATGTCATAGTTTTATTAGAGGATTAATACCTGAAATCGAGCAACGTGTTTCTAGAAATTTAGATGTCGAACATACTATACAGGAAGCGTTGGAAATCGAAAAGGAATTACGAGCAATTAAAAATATTCGTAGCCCATCAGTCTCTACATCTGTTACTAATTTTTGTGCAATCTGTCAGAAGACCGGACATACCGAGGACAATTGTCGATTATCTCCACACAATGTAACGACTCCGAATTTAGGTAACGAAGTTTTAATTTGCCAAATTTGTAAAAAACACGGACATAGTGCTGACAAATATCGATTTAGAGATCCAAATACTCGTAATCCCGTGAAAATAGTTCAAAGTGATATTTCGTGTCAAATCTGTCTCAAAACCGGTCATTCCGCACAAAATTGTCTGTTATATCGTAATCAACCAAATGTTATTTGTCAAAATTGTCAACGTCCTGGTCATAGCTCTAGAGAATGCAGAAGCAACCCGTCAAATTTAAATACTTTGATTTGTCGAAACTGTAATAAAATGGGACACATCGCTCGAAATTGCTACGCTAATTCCAACTATAATACTACGCTCAGTGAAGAAATATGTCAATGGTGCAATAGACGCGGACACTTAGCATCTCAATGTCGCGAAAGGCAAATTGCTAAGACTCAATCGCGACCAGTAACATGTCAAATATGTGGAAAACTCGGTCACAACGCTCGCGATTGCCGCGAAGATCGACCATTGAATAATAATCAGAATCATCGAACTGCACAGAATACGTCGGATCACTGTAGATATTGCAAAACAACGGGACATTTAATAGAGAATTGCGCACTACGACTTGAAAGGAACCGTAGGAATCAGGAAAACTTTCAAGGGTCCCCGATGGCGGGCGCGAATCGGGGAGCCGACGGATCGGAGCGCCCAGTGATGACTGCACTGACAGAGAACACTATAAGCGAACTCCAATAATTAGACCGGTAGAAATTAATTTGAATAAAGAAAGCTGCGTTCCTACTGTTCAATTATGTTTAAACGGAAATAGTTATTTTGAAACTTTTATGTTGGATACGGGATCGGGCCCTAACCTTATCAAAGAAGCTCGCATTTCAGGAACTCCAGACTTAGATCCAACACATATTCTAAAATTAAATGGAATCAACAATTCACCCGTATACACTATCGGAAAAATTACCAAGATAATTTTGGAAATTCCTGTCGATTTTCATGTAATTTCTAATGATTTTCCTATTCATTCATGTGGGATATTAGGCAACGACTTTTTTCAACAAACTAAAGCTAAAATCGATTATTCAAAAGGTCACTTAGAAGTTTTAACCACTAAAATTCCTTTTTATTCACAAGAATCTGTAATAATTCCCGCGCGCTCAAAAGCATTGTTCTTCGTGCGCATTGGAAATCCGCATATTAAAGAGGGATATTTACCCAAGATAACTATAGGAAAAGGTGTAGAAGTAGAACCAACCGGCTTAATAAAAAATATTGACGGCAAGGCTTATACTAACGTAATTAATTCTTTGGATACTGAGATAGAAATTCTAATACCAACTATTAATATACGACCCACAATTCTAAAGGATAACGAGAAGGATAACGATATTAAAGATGGAAAAATTAGAGATAATAATGATGACAATTGCGAAAATTCTAAAAACAATGGGAAACATATTCTTGACCGCGAAGAAAAGGAATCACGAAATACGGCATCATGCGACGGTAAAGGTACATTCAATCATATACATATTAACTCACCGGAGAAAAATCTCGAATCAAGAAATTTTGAAGACAGCAATTTTAAAAAAGGAGATGACTCTCAACTTCCTCGTCTAATAACGGAAACTCAAAACGAAAAACAAGGAGCGACCTTCCATGCTCCTATCAAACGAAAAGAAAAAATTAATCAACATAAAAAGTTAGAATCGACTCTTCTTAAAGGATTAGGTAAGGACTTAGATAAGATTTCAAGGGAAAATTCTCAATTCTCCTATTCATACCACGATCCTCCCAGCCAAGGGGACAATATCCAGATTCCTCGTCCAAGGGAGAAAGTGGGTAACCAGGAGGAAAAATCTCTTGAAAATAAAAATAATAATTCTAAAGAAAGTACTCAAAAAATTAATGAAAGTATATACAAAATTGAAGAAGAGTCATACAATGAAACACAATCGCATTACCCAAAAAATAATTTCTCAAATGTAGCAGAAATAATAAATACAAAATTTAATGAAACTCAAGAGGGAATATTCAAGGCTTCCTATGAAAACATTAAGACGCAAAAATTTAAAGGATATGACGAAAATTCTGTACTGAAGATCGAAAATTTTACTGAAAATACCGAGTGCGTATCACAGATTGATCTCCTAAATTCCAATGGTTCCTTGCGATCAAATAGTATAAATAACGTACACAGTCAGAGCAATAATCATTCTTCTAATAAAAATGATATTTCATTTCCAGGTCCTCTTCAGAAACTAACAGTCACTTAATTACTGCTATGGTACCTCTTACCAACGGACACGACACGAACGTGACCCGACGGTCAGACGAAAAGAACTTACCCGACGCTATCACAGACGTGATTACTATTTGCTTAAATGACTCAACTCCTCGACTGAACGTCTTACAGATAAATTCAATTACTATCTATAACGAAAATAGAGCCAACAAACTATTGGATCTAATTGTTTTAAATCATTTAGACGCACTTGAAGCTAATAGTATAATCGCATTAATAAAACAATATCAAGAATGCTTCCATTTACCGGGTGAACAATTGACCGCAACATACGTACTGCGACATTGCATATCGACAACTGACGATTATCCAATAAACACAAAACAATATAGATTTCCTCAAATTCATAAACAGGAAATAAATTTACAAGTACAAGAATTACTGGATGGCGGTATTGTACGACACTCACATTCGCCGTATAATACTCCCGTCTGGATAGTGCCTAAAAAAGAGGATTCAGAAGGCAATAAACGATGGCGTATGGTGTTGGATTTTCGCATGCTTAACGATAAAACTATCGGAGACGCGTACCCATTACCAAATATAATTGACATTCTTGATCAACTTGGCGGCGCACGATATTTTTCGGTATTTGACTTAGCTTCGGGATTTCACCAAATAGAAATGGATCCACGCGATAGCCACAAGACGGCTTTCACTACGCCGTTCGGACATTATAAATTTACTCGCATGCCTTTCGGATTAAAAAACGCTCCCGCTACATTTCAACGATTAATGGATATAGTTCTAGCTGGAATTCAAGGACGAGAAGTATTTGTTTATCTGGATGATAACGTGCTATACGCATCTTCTTTAATAGAACATGAATTCAAATTTAAAAAACTTATGCAAAAGCTTAAAGAGGTTAATTTAAAATTACAGATAGATAAATGTCGCTTTTTATGCAAGGAAGTCAATTATTTGGGACATACAATTAGTAGCGAAGGTGTTAAACCGGATCAAAAAAAGTTAGAAGCAGTACGCGAATTTCCAACGCCTAAAACACCTAAGAACATAAAACAGTTTTTGGGATTAGCTGGATATTACAGGAGATTTATACCAGAATTTTCTAAATTAGCTCGACCTCTAACGCAATTATTGAAATCAGAAGTACCTTTTAAATGGAACGATGCGCAACAGTCATTTGAAATACTAAAAAATGAATTATGCAAAGAACCGGTACTGCAATATCCAGATTTTTCACAACCATTTATTTTAACCACCGACGCCTCGGGCTTCGCAATAGGAGGAATATTGTCACAAGGAAAAACCAACGCAGAGTGACCAATAGCTTACGCATCTCGTACGCTGAGCGATTACGAAGTAAAATACGACACTTATGAAAAAGAAGCCTTAGCAATTATATACTGTGTCAAACATTTTAGACCATATTTATACGGGAGAAAATTCACACTTATAACGGACCATAAACCTTTGATGTGGTTTAAAAATGCTCAGGATACGAAAATGCGAATACTTCGATGGAGACTAGAATTAGCCGAATACGATTACGAAATAGTTTATAAAGCCGGAAAAACAAATATAAACGCAGACGCCTTATCGAGAAACCCAGTAGACTCACCTCTAACGGACTGCAAAGTGATTAACACTAGAAGTAAATTTAATCCGAATAATCCACAAGATGCTGAAGCCATCAGACGCCTTTTAGAAGAGGATGATAATCCTGAAGAACCAGACGAAGACGACACTAATATGACATATTTATCAGACGATCACATTCGAATTGAAGACCTTGACGAAGGGGAAACACCCGAAACTAGTTCAATCAATAACCAATCACAATCAAAAAAGTCAAGCACTGTAGACCCACAGCAGGAACACATAGATAATCCACACACGAAAAATTCGTACGAAATGTATCCGCTCAAAGGTCCAAACCAAACTGAGAACTTTTCCGCTGATTCTATACCCTTCTCGCCCGAAGAATTAGCTGAACCTCCTAACATACAAGTAACCGACGCACTAGTCCACGCCCCTGCTCTGCCTACGGAAGAACAAATTGGAGAAAAGAATTTAGAACAAAAACCTGCTGAACCCTTTCGGCGTATGATAACCAGAAGCCGAGCTAAACACGCAGCCGAGGAGAATGATCGCGACACGCATCCCTCCGACGACTGCGCACTGACTGAGGACTCTTCCGAGGATATTTCGTCACTGACTGACGAAGAAACAATGGCATCACAAAAAAACAAACAGTGGAGACCTTGGTCCACATGCCTGAATCTACGAGTACTGAATGCAGGGATTCTATACAGGGACTTACCGAAGCCTCTCGGGCTATCATAACCCGAAGTCGAGCGAAGCAGCTGACCCAAACAGCCGAACCATATGAAGAGGTCATCAAACCAAAGAAACGAAACCTACCGTCAAAGCCGCTACCTGAGAATTCGGACGAAGAAGATACTAATAATGAACCACTCGTAACCACCTATACAAAATCACAAAGCAAGGAAAGCAATTTGATAGATTCTAGAGATTTACATTTTTTACGCAAGGATAATTTGCTATACTTTATAGATACTTCTGGGTATCCTATTGATGACGGTGCTAAAAAATTATTCGAGAAACAAGAAATACCAAAATTGACAGACTTATCGATTAGCATCCCTAAATTAATAAAGAAAACCAAACGATATCACATCATTCTCCCCATCAGTGAAGATCTGACTGAAGGACCGACGATGATATTAACCAACATAAGTAAAGCGGCAACCAACTTACGGAAAATAACCGAAAAACGGAATCCTGCAAGCATCAGTATCTCTATAAATGAACACATATTAAACGTACCATGGAATGACATTAAAACAAAATTTCAGATTGCATTTTCAGGTTCCAACGTGAAAATAATCATTTGTAAAGGATTAATCAAATACCCGCCAAAAGGTATACGAGAAGCTATACTCCAAGAGATGCATTGCACTCCAGTGGGAGGACATAGAGGAGTAACCAAGACCTACCACCGAATCCACCAAAATTACTATTGGGAAAATATGAAGGAAGAAATTCGACGACACATTCAATAATGTTTGCAGTGCTAATTAAAGAAATTGGTTCGAGTAAAAACAAAACAACCCATGATAATAACCTACATTCCAGGATGGACCTTCGACAAAATAGCAATGGACATCGTAGGACCGCTGCCTCGTACTAAGACAGGTAATGAATATATACTCACAATGCAAGATCAATTAAGCAAATTCTGCCTAGCTGTACTACTACCTGACCAAACCGCCACTACAATAGCCGACAAATTTGTGAAGAGATTCATCACCATTTTTGGACCATCCAAGGCTGTACTTACAGATCAAGGCAGAAACTTCATTAGTGATTTAATGAGGAAATTGGCCAGATACTACAGAATACGGAAATTCCGCACTACCGTCTTTCATCCTCAATCAAACGGGTCACTCGAAAGATCTCATCACGCACTGGGAGAATACCTGAAACAATACGCCAGCGACGAAAAGGAATGGGACGAATGAGTAGACTTAGCTATCCAAAATTACAATACTAACATACACGAAGGAACCAAACTTACGCCTTACGAATTAGTTTTCGGGAGACCTGCACGAATACCCTCAAACGAACCACTACTTGAAGACGATAAAATTAAGACATACGACGATTATCTGATACAGTTATTTACTAGATTACACCAAATTCAAACAAAAGCAAATCATAATTTAGTAGAAGCTAAGGAAAAATCAAAAATTCGTTATGATAAAAAAATAAACCCCCAGGTATTTAAACCTGGAGATCAGGTATTTCTGTTAAAGGGACCCAAACCTGGGAAGTTTGGAGATCAATATACGGGACCGCACGAAGTATTAGAAATAGTAAACAGAAACAATGTCAAAATCAGACTGAAGAAAAACAGTCGTATCGTACATCCGAACAGACTTCGAATTTCTTATATTACCCCCACTCAAAATGATAGTTGAAAACGCCTGAAAAGTCTCAACATTCATTATTCAAGTAATTACAACTTTCAGATGCATCGCGGACTCATCGCAATTATCTTCTCTCTGTATTTATTACATCTTCCCGTTGGCAAGGGAATAATCGGATATGACTGTGGCTCAACCTCTTCAAACATTACCACTGTATCACTCTTAACTATTGAGGAATGTGACATACCACCATTAAAGGTCAACTCCACCAGGATAAAACTACAACTACTACAAGCTAACGATTTCCACTTTGTAATGGTGAGACAGTGCAAAATGGAAATAGACCGTATCGTAAAAAGATGTGGAATGCATTCACATACGATGGACGTAGCAAATGGCAAGTATGCATACATACAGGAAACATCGCATCAAGCATGCTTACGCATGCATTGGTATGGCACAGCCAGAATAGGAACCACGCATATAACAGGATTGAAAATTAACCAAACCATAAGTAGACCCGTAACACTGGCAGGAAGAGTCGAAAACGACGGTACGTGTTACGGAAGCGCTTTTGCTGACGATTATGGAAGCTGGACAAGCGTCGTGGTATTAGCAAATATAAGGATCACACTACAAGAATACCGAGCCACTGTAAAAATCAATAATAATCAAGTTATACTTCGATCAGGAATTCATTATGAATTAAAAACAGGATACTGTACCGACATAGAGGGAGGTAACACCTATTGGGATGCCATCCCCGACGGCTCATGCAAAGAGAACAGTTACGGAGTTTTATTCGATGGATATGCAACTAAGATACAAGAAAGCACCAACTCGGAATCACAAGTAGTCTATTCAATATCCACACAAGACACCACCTTCGCCCTAGCAAGCAGAGGCGAGACAAAAGCTTGTGGATATCCCCTTATAAAAACAGAGGCACCCTAAACTGTTTATTTTCGAAACACACACTGATCTAAGTATTTTCAAAAAGGTACATGATCCTGCGAACACGGACATCTTCACGTATATGAATTCAAATTCGTATACATTAGAAAAACACTTCCGTACACAATTAAATCAGCTCTATCGGAATATATTATACCAACAGTGCCATCTGGAACAGAAAATGCTGCAAAATGCGTTTGGCAATATCAACCCAGTCACCGGATATATTTGCATATCACCTTATGAAATCACCGGGTTATACCTCTGTATTAGCCGGAGAGGTAATACACATTATTAAATGCGTACCTATGGAAGTAAAGGTTGCCCAAAGCTCTAACTGTTATAATCAATTACCAGTCTTAAAAGAGAACACCACTTATTATTTGGCACCGCAAACTCATTTGCTACTCAGACAAGGCACACAGTTAACTGTAATTCACTAGCACCTGTAATGTACCAACTAGGAGATTCCTGGTACAAAATACCAAACCCGATAGGCTCCATGCCGCCAACAATCTTGAAACCCATGGACTAAACCAGATGGAAATATACCAGCCTTGGAGCATTAGCCACTAGCG